>NW_026287033.1:0-38339 GCF_023373465.1 Oncorhynchus keta | reverse complement strand
TCAGTTGAATCTGCCTCATTTGGCTGCCTCATCGCCTGTATCCGCCACGGAGCCGCAGTCAAACGATCACCCCTCATCAATGTCAAACGCTCCTAAAACACTTCTGTGAGCAGGCCTTTCTAATCGGCCTGGCCCGTGTATCCTGGAAGGACATTGACCTCATCCCGTCAGTTGAGGATGCCTGGTCATTCTTTAAAAGTAACTTCCTCACCATTTTGGATAAGCATGCTCCGTTCAAAAAAATGCAGAACCAAGAACAGATGAACCCTTGGTTCACTCCAGACCTGACTGCCCTCGACCAGCACAAAAACATCCTGTGGCGGACTGCAATAGCATCGAATAGCCCCGTGATATGCAACTGTTCAGGGAAGTCAGGAACCAATACACGCAGTCAGTCAGGAAAGCTAAGGCCAGCTTCTTCAGGCAGAAGTTTGCATCCTGTAGCTCCAACTCCAAAAGTTCTGGGACACTGTGAAGTCCATGGAGAACAAGAGCACCTCCTCCCAGCTGCCCACTGCACTGAGGCTAGGTAACACGGTCTCCACCGATAAATCCATGATTATCGAAAACTTCAATAAGCACTTCTCAACGCTGGCCATGCTTTCCGCCTGGCTACTCCAACCTCGGCCAACAGCTCCGCCCCGTAGTTCCTCACCCAAGCCTCTCCAGGTTCTCCTTTACCCAAATCCAGATAGCAGATGTTCTGAAAGAGCTGCAAAACCTGGACCCGTACAAATCAGCTGGGCTTGACAATCTGGACCCGCTATTTCTGAAACTATCTGCCGCCATTGTCGCAACCCCTATTACCAGCCTGTTCAACCTCTCTTTCATATCGTCTGAGATCCCCAAGGATTGAAAGCTGCCGCAGTCATCCCCCTCTTCAAAGGGGGAGACACCCTGGACCCAAACTGCTATAGACCTATATCCATCCTGCCCTGCCTATCTAAGGTCTTCGAAAGCCAAGTCAACAAACAGGTCACTGACCATCTCGAATCCCACCGTACCTTCTCCGCTGTGCAATCTGGTTTCCGAGCCGGTCACGGGTGCACCTCAGCCACACTCAAGGTACTAAATGATATCATAACCGCCATCGATAAAAGACAGTACTGTGCAGCCGTCTTCATCGACCTCGCCAAGGCTTTCGACTCTGTCAATCACCAAATTCTTATCGGCAGACTCAGCCTCGGTTTTTCGGATGACTGCCTTGCCTGGTTCACCAATTACTTTGCAGACAGAGTTCAGTGTGTCAAATCAGAGGGCATGCTGTCCGGTCCTCTGGCAGTCTCTATGGGGGTGCCACAGGGTTCAATTCTCGGGCCGACTCTTTTCTCTGTATATATCAATGATGTTGCTCTTGCTGCGGGCGCATTCCCTGATCCACCTCTACGCAGACGACACCATTCTATATACTTTCGGCCCGTCATTGGACACTGTGCTATCAAACCTCCAAACGAGCTTCAATGCCATACAGCACTCCTTCCGTGGCCTCCAACTGCTCTTAAACGCGAGTAAAACCAAATGCATGCTTTTCAACCGATCGCTGCCTGCACCCGCATGCCCGACTAGCATCACCACCCTGGATGGTTCCAACCTTGAATATGTGGACATCTATAAGTACCTAGGTGTCTGGCTAGACTGCAAACTCTCCTTCCAGACTCACATCAAACATCTCCAATCAAAAATCAAATCCAGAGTCGGCTTTCTATTCCGCAACAAAGCCTCCTTCACTCACGCTGCCAAGCTTACCCTAGTAAAACTGACTATCCTACCAATCCTCGACTTCGGCGATGTCATCTACAAAATGGCTTCCAACACTCTACTCAGCAAACTGGATGCAGTCTATCACAGTGCCATCCGTTTTGTCACTAAAGCACCTTATACCACCCACCACTGCGACTTGTATGCTCTAGTCGGCTGGCCCTCACTACATATTCGTCGCCAGACCCACTGGCTCCAGGTCATCTACAAGTCCATGCTAGGTAAAGCTCCGCCTTATCTCAGTTCACTGGTCACGATGGCAACACCCATCCGTAGCACGCGCTCCAGCAGGTGTATCTCACTGATCATCCCTAAAGCCAACACCTCATTTGGCCGCCTTTCGTTCCAGTACTCTGCTGCCTGTGACTGGAACGAATTGCAAAAATCGCTGAAGTTGGAGACTTTTATCTCCCTCACCAACTTCAAACATCAGCTATCCGAGCAGCTAACCGATCGCTGCAGCTGTACATAGTCTATAGGTAAATAGCTCACCCTTTTTCACCTACCTCATTCCCATACTGTTTTTATACTGTTTTTATTTATTTACTTTTCTGCTCTTTTGCACACCAATATCTCTACCTGTACATGCCCATCTGATCATTTATCACTCCAGTGTTAATCTGCAAAAATTGTATTATTCGCCTACCTCCTCATGCCTTTTGCACACATTGTATATAGACTGCCCATTTTTTTCTACTGTGTTATTGACTTGCTAATTGTTTACTCCATGTGTAACTCTGTGTTGTCTGTACACACTGCTATGCTTTTTATCTTGGCCAGGTCGCAGTTGCAAATGAGAACTTGTTCTCAACTAGCCTACCTGGTTAAATAAAGGTGAAATAAAAATAAAAATAAAATAAAATAAAAAAAAAAAGGTATAGTTGAATCAGATATAGTGGTCTGTAGCTATAATAGAATCAGGTATAGTTGAATCAGGTATAGTCTGTAGCTGTAACTGAATCAGGTATAATTGAATCAGGTATAGTTGTCTGTAGCTATAATTTAATCAGGTATAATTGTCTGTAGCTATAGTTGAATCAGGTATAATTGAATCAGGTATAATTGTCTGTAGCTATCAGTTGAATCAGGTATAGTCTGTAGCTGTAATTGAATCAGGTATAATTGTCTGTAGCTATAACTGAATCAGCTATAGTTGTCTGTAGCTATCAGTTGAATCAGGTATAAATGTCTGTAGCTATAATTGAATCAGGTATAGTTGAATCAGGTATAGTCTGTAGCTGTAATTGAATCAGGTATAATTGTCTGTAGCTATAGTTGAATCAGGTATAGTTGTCTGTAGCTATAGTTGAATCAGGTATAGTTGTCTGTAGCTATAGTTGAATCAGGTATAGTTGTCTGTAGCTATAGTTGAATCAGGTATAGTTGTCTGTAGCTATAATTGAATCAGGTATAGTTGTCTGTAGCTATAGTTGAATCAGGTATAGTTGTCTGTAGCTATAGTTGAATCAGGTATAATTGTCTGTAGCTATAGTTGAATCAGGTATAGTTGTCTGTAGCTATAGTTGAATCAGGTATAATTGTCTGTAGCTATAATTGAATCGGGTATAAATGTCTGTAGCTATCAGTCGAATCAGGTATAATTCTCTGTAGCTATAGTTGAATCAGGTATAGTTGTCTGTAGCTATAGTTGAATCAGGTATAGTTGTCTGTAGCTATCAGTTGAATCAGGTATAATTGTCTGTAGCTATAATTGAATCAGGTATAATTGTCTGTAGCTATAATTGAATCGGGTATAAATGTCTGTAGCTATCAGTCGAATCAGGTATAATTCTCTGTAGCTATAGTTGAATCAGGTATAGTTGTCTGTAGCTATAGTTGAATCAGGTATAGTTGTCTGTAGCTATAGTTGAATCAGGTATAATTGTCTGTAGCTATAATTGAATCAGGTATAATTGTCTGTAGCTATCAGTTGAATCAGGTATAAATGTCTGTAGCTATCAGTTGAATCAGGTATAAATGTCTGTAGCTATAATTGAATCAGGTATAATTGTCTGTAGCTATAATTGAATCAGGTATAATTGTCTGTAGCTATAGTTGAATCAGGTATAGTTGTCTGTAGCTATCAGTTGAATCAGGTATAAATGTCTGTAGCTATAATTGAATCAGGTATAATTGTCTGTAGCTATAATTGAATCAGGTATAATTGTCTGTAGCTATAATTGAATCAGGTATAATTGTCTGTAGCTATAATTGAATCAGGTATAATTGTCTGTAGCTATAATTGAATCAGGTATAATTGTCTGTAGCTATAATTGAATCGGGTATAAATGTCTGTAGCTATCAGTCGAATCAGGTATAATTCTCTGTAGCTATAGTTGAATCAGGTATAATTGTCTCTAGCTATAATTGAATCAGGTATAATTGTCTGTAGCTATAATTGAATCGGGTATAAATGTCTGTAGCTATCAGTTGAATCAGGTATAATTCTCTGTAGCTATAGTTGAATCAGGTATAATTGTCTCTAGCTATAATTGAATCAGGTATAATTGTCTGTAGCTATAATTGAATCAGGTATAAATGTCTGTAGCTATCAGTTGAATCAGGTATAATTGTCTGTAGCTATAGTTGAATCAGGTATAATTGTCTCTAGCTATAATTGAATCAGGTATAATTGTCTGTAGCTATAGTTGAATCAGGTATAATTGTCTGTAGCTATAGTTGAATCAGGTATAGTTGTCTGTAGCTATAGTTGAATCAGGTATAATTGTCTGTAGCTATAACTGAATCAGGTATAATTGTCTGTAGCTATAATTGAATCAGGTATAGTTGTCTGTAGCTATAATTGAATCAGGTATAGTTGTCTGTAGCTATAATTGAATCAGGTATAATTGAATCAGGTATAATTGTCTGTAGCTATCAGTTGAATCAGGTATAGCTGTATCAGGTATAGTTGAATCAGGTATAAATGTCTGTAGCTATAATTGAATCAGGTATAGTTGTCTGTAGCTATAACTGAATCAGGTATAACTGAATCAGGTATAATTGTCTGTAGCTATCAGTTGAATCAGGTATAAATGTCTGTAGCTATCAGTTGAATCAGGTATAAATGTCTGTAGCTATAATTGAATCAGGTATAATTGTCTGTAGCTATAATTGAATCAGGTATAATTGTCTGTAGCTATAGTTGAATCAGGTATAAATGTCTGTAGCTATAATTGAATCAGGTATAGTTGAATCAGGTATAGTCTGTAGCTATAATTGAAGCAGGTATAATTGTCTGTAGCTATAATTGAATCAGGTATAATTGTCTGTAGCTATAATTGAATCAGGTATAAATGTCTGTAGCTATAGTTGAATCAGGTATAATTGTCTGTAGCTATAATTGAATCAGGTATAAATGTCTGTAGCTATAATTGAATCTGCCTCAATTGTCTGCCTATCAGTTGAATCAGGTATAAATGTCTGTAGCTATCAGTTGAATCAGGAATAATTGTCTGTAGCTATAAAATCAGGTATAATTGTCTGAGCAGGCCTTGAATCAGGTATAATTGTCTGTAGCTATAATGGAATCAGGTATAATTGACCTCAGCCCGTCAGTTGAATCAGGTCATTCTTTAGCTATAATTAACTTCCTCACCATTTTGGCTATAATTGAATTAGGTATAAAATGTCAGAACCAAGAACAGATGAATCAGGTATAATTGTCTGTAGCTATAGTTGAATCAGGTATAATTGTCTGTAGCTATAGTTGAATCAGGTATAATTGTCTGTAGCTATAGTTGAATCAGGTATAGTTTATAATAATAATAATATATGCCATTTAGCTGACGCTTTTATCAAAGCGACTTACAGTCATGTGTGCATACATTCTACGTATGGGTGGTCCCGGGAATCGAACCCACTACCCTGGCGTTACAAGCGCCATGCTCTACCAACTGAGCTAGTTGTCTGTAGCTATCAGTTGAATCAGGAATAAATGTCTGTAGCTATAAGTGAATCAGGAATAATTGTCTGTAGCTATAATTGAATCAGGTATAATTGTCTGTAGCTATAATTGAAGCAGGTATAAAGTCTCGTAGCTATAATTGAATCAGGTATAAATGTCTGTAGCTATAGTTGAATCAGGTATAATTGTCTGTAGCTAAATTGAATCAGGTATAATTGTCTGTAGCTATCAGTGAATCAGGTGCATAAATGTCTGTAGCTATCAGTTGAATCAGGTATAGTTGTCTGTGGCTATAATTGAATCAGGTATAATTGTCTGTAGCTATAATTGAATCAGGTATTGTCTGTAGCTATAGTTGAATCAGGTATAAATGTCTGTAGCTATAATTGAATCAGGTATAGTTGAATCAGGTATAAATGTCCCTGAATCAGGTAGCCTAATTCAAGCAGGTATAATTGTCTGTATCCTATATAATTGTCTGTAGCTAAACTGAATCAGGTATAAATGTCTGTAGCTATAATTGAATCAGGTATAAATGTCTGTAGCTATAGTTGAATCAGGTATAATTGTCTGTAGCTATAATTGAATCAGGTATAATTCCGTCTGTAGCTATATCTGAATCAGGTATAATTGTCTGTAGCTATCAGTTGAATCAGGTATAAATGCTATGTAGCTATCAGTTGAAAGGAATAATTGTCTGTAGCTATAATTGAATCAGGTATAATTGTCTGTAGCTATAATTGAATCAGGTATAATTGTCTGTAGCTATAATTTAATCAGGTATAATTGTCTGTAGCTATCAGTTGAATCATTGATAATTGTCTGTAGCTATAATTGAATCAGGTATAATTGTCTGCAGCTACAGAATTAGGTAAGTCAAATCTGAGCTATAGTTGAATCAGGTATAATTGTCTGTAGCTATAGTTGAATCAGGTAAATGTCTGTAGCTATAAAATCAGGTATAAAATCTGTAGCTCTAGTTGAATCAGGTATAATTGTCTGTAGCTATAATAGAATTATAATTGTCTGTAGCTATAATTGAATCAGGTATAATTGTCTGTAGCTATCAGTTGAATCAGGTATAATGTCTGTAGCTATCTGAATCAGGTATAATTGTCTGTAGCTATAATTGAATCAGGTATAAATGTCTGTAGCTATAGTTGAATCAGGTATAATTGTCTGTAGCTATAATTGAATCAGGTATAATTGTCTGTAGCTATCAGGTTGAATCAGGTATAAATGTCTGTAGCTATAATTGAATCAGGTATAATTGTCTGTAGCTATAACTGAATCAGGTATAATTGTCTGTAGCTATCACCAAATCAGGTATAATGCTGGCTAAATGTCTGTAGCTATAATTGAATCAGGTATAAGCTATAATTGAATCAGGTCTGTAGCTATAGTTGAATCAGGTATAATTGTCTGTAGCTATAAGTGAATCAGGTATAATTGTCTGTAGCTATAATTGAATCAGGTATAATTGTCTGTAGCTATCAAACATCTGAATCAGGTATAAATGTCTGTAGCTCGGCTTAATTGAATCTATAGTTGTCTGTAATAATTGAATCAGGTATCTTGTCTGTAGCTATCAGTTAATCTGTAGGTATAAATGTCTGTAGCTATAATTGTCTGAATCAGGTATAAATTGTCTGTAGCTATAATTGAATCAGGTATAATTGTCTGTAGCTATAATTGAATCAGGTATAATTGTCTGTAGCTATAATTGAATCAGGTATAATTGTCTGTAGCTATTTGAATCACTGTAATTGTCGTAGCTATAATAATCAGCTGTAGCTATAATTGAATCAGGTATAATTGTCTGTAGCTATAATAATGAATCAGGTATAGCTAAATGAATCTGTCTAGCTATCAGTTGAATCAGGTATAATTGTCTGTAGCTATAATTGAATCAGGTATAATTGTCTGTAGCTATAATTGAATAGCTATAATGAATCAGGTATAATTGTCTGTAGCTATAATTGAATCATCCCTAAAGCCAGTTGAATCAGGTATAATTGTCTGTAGCTATAGTTGAATCAGGTATAATTGTCTGTAGCTATAGTTGAATCAGGTATAATTGTCTGTATAATTGAATCAGGTATAATTGTCAATAGTTGAATCAGGTATAATTGTCTGTAGCTATAATCCCTAGAATCAGGTATAATTGTCTGTAGCTATCAGTTGAATCAGGTATAATGTCTGTAGCTAGCAGGTAATAGTCAGGTATAATTGTCAGCTATCATTCCCATAGTTGTCTGTAGCTATAATTGAATCAGGTATAAATTGTCTGTAGCTATAATTGAATCAGGTATAATTGTCTGTAGCTATAATTGAATCAGGTATAGTTGTCTGTAGCTATCAGTTGAATCAGGTATAAATGTCTGTAGCTGTAATCAGCTATAATAGTGAATCAGGTATAATTGTCTGTAGCTATAATTGAATCAGGTATAATTGTCTGTAGCTATAGTTGAATCAGGTATAAATGAGCTATCAGGAATCATAATTGTCTGTAGCTATAATTGAATCAGGTATAGTTGTCTGTAGCTATAGTTGAATCAGGTATAATTGTCTTAGCTATAGTTGAATCAGGTATAAATGTCTGTAGCTATAATTGAATCAGGTATAATTGTCTGTAGCTATCAGTTGAATCAGGTATAAATGTCTGTAGCTAATTGAATCAGGTATAATTGTCTAGCAACTAGCTAATCAGGTATAATTGAATCAGGTATAATTGTCTGTAGCTATAAAATCAATCAGGTATAATTGTCTGTAGCTATAGTTGAATCAGGTATAAATGTCTGTAGCTATAATTGAATCAGGTATAATTGTCTGTAGCTATAGTAATCAGCTGAATCAGGTATATTGAATCTGGTATAGTTGTCTGTAGCTATAATTGAATCAGGTATAATTGTCTGTAGCTATAGTTGAATCAGGTATAATTGTCTGTAGCTATAGTTGAATCAGGTATAATTGTCTGTAGCTATCAGTTGAATCAGCTATAATAATTGTCTGTAGCTATAATTGAATCAGGTATAATTGTCTGTAGCTATAGTTGAATCAGGTATAATTGTCTGTAGCTATCAGTTGAATCAGCTATAATTGAATCTGGTATAATTGTCTGTAGCTATAGTTGAATCAGGTATAAATGTCTGTAGCTATAAGTTGAATCAGGTATAAATGTCTGTAGCTATAGTTGAATCAGGTATAATTGTCTGTAGCTATCAGTTGAATCAGGTATAAATGTCTGTAGCTATAATTGAATCAGGTATAATTGTCTGTAGCTATAGTTGAATCAGGTATAATTGTCTGTAGCTATAGTTGAATCAGGTATAGTTTGTCTGTAGCTATAATTGAATCAGGTATAATTGTCTGTAGCTATAGTTGAATCAGGTATAGTTGTCTGTAGCTATAGTTGAATCAGGTATAAATGTCTGTAGCTATAATTGAATCTATAGTTGAATCAGGTATAATTGTCTGTAGCTATAGTTGAATCAGGTATAAATGTCTGTAGCTATCAGTTGAATCAGGAATAATTGTCTGTAGCTATAATTGAATCAGGTATAATTGTCTGTAGCTATAATTGAATCAGGTATAAATGTCTGTAGCTATCAGTCGAATCAGGTATAAATGTCTGTAGCTATCAGTTGAATCAGGAATAATTGTCTGTAGCTATAATTGAATCAGGTATAGTTGTCTGTAGCTATAATTGAATCAGGTATAATTGTCTATAGCTATAGCTGTATCAGGTATAATTGTCTGTAGCTATAGTTGAATCAGGTATAATTGTCTCTAGCTATAATTGAATCAGGTATAATTGTCTGTAGCTATAATTGAATCAGGTATAATTGTCTGTAGCTATCAGTTGAATCAGGTATAAATGTCTGTAGCTATAATTGAATCAGGTATAATTGTCTGTAGCTATCAGTTGAATCAGGTATAATTGAATCAGGAATAATTGTCTGTAGCTATAATTGAATCAGGTATAATTGTCTGTAGCTATAGTTGAATCAGGAATAATTGTCTGTAGCTATAATTGAATCAGGTATAGTTGTCTGTAGCTATCAGTTGAATCAGCTATAATTGAATCAGGTATAATTGTCTGTAGCTATAATTGAATCAGGTATAATTGTCTGTAGCTATCAGTTGAATCAGCTATAATTGAATCTGTAGCTATAATTGAATCAGGTATAATTGTCTGTAGCTATAATTGAATCAGGTATAATTGTCTGTAGCTATAGTTGAATCAGGTATAATACTCTGTAGCTATCATTTGAATCAGGTATAATTGTCTGTAGCTATCAGTTGAATCAGCTATAATTGAATCTGGTATAGCTGTCTGTAGCTATAATTGAATCAGGTATAGCTGTCTGCAGCTATAATTGAATCAGGTATAATTGTCTGTAGCTATAGTTGAATCAGGTATAATTGTCTGTAGCTATCAGTTGAATCAGCTATAATTGAATCTGGTATAATTGAATCAGGTATAATTGTCTGTAGCTATAGTTGAATCAGGTATAGTTGTCTGTAGCTATCAGTTGAATCAGGTATAAATGTCTGTAGCTATAGTTGAATCAGGTATAATTGTCTGTAGCTATCAGTTGAATCAGGTATAATTGTCTGTAGCTATAGTTGAATCAGGTATAATTGTCTGTAGCTATAGTTGAATCAGGTATAATTGTCTGTAGCTATAGTTGAATCAGGTATAAATTGTCTGTAGCTATAATTGAATCAGGTATAATTGTCTGTAGCTATAATTGAATCAGGTATAATTGTCTGTAGCTATCAGTTGAATCAGGTATAAATGTCTGTAGCTATAGTTGAATCAGGTATAATTGTCTGTAGCTATCAGTTGAATCAGGTATAAATGTCTGTAGCTATCAGTTGAATCAGGAATAATTAATTGTCTGTAGCTATAATTGAATCAGGTATAATTGTCTGTAGCTATAATTGAATCAGGTATAAATGTCTGTAGCTATCAGTCGAATCAGGTATAAATGTCTGTAGCTATCAGTTGAATCAGGAATAATTAATTGTCTGTAGCTATAATTGAATCAGGAATAATTGTCTGTAGCTATAATTGAATCAGGTATAATTGTCTATAGCTATAGCTGTATCAGGTATAGTTGTCTGTAGCTATAGTTGAATCAGGTATAATTGTCTCTAGCTATAATTGAATCAGGTATAATTGTCTGTAGCTATAATTGAATCAGGTATAATTGTCTGTAGCTATCAGTTGAATCAGGTATAAATGTCTGTAGCTATAATTGAATCAGGTATAATTGTCTGTAGCTATCAGTTGAATCAGGTATAATTGAATCAGGAATAATTGTCTGTAGCTATAATTGAATCAGGTATAGTTGTCTGTAGCTATAATTGAATCAGGTATAGTTGTCTGTAGCTATAATTGAATCAGGTATAATTGAATCAGGTATAATTGTCTGTAGCTATCAGTTGAATCAGGTATAATTGTCTGTAGCTATAGTTGAATCAGGTATAAATGTCTGTAGCTATAATTGAATCAGGTATAATTGTCTGTAGCTATCAGTTGAATCAGGTATAATTGAATCTGGTATAATTGAATCAGGTATAATTGTCTGTAGCTATAATTGAATCAGGTATAATTGTCTGTAGCTATCAGTTGAATCAGGTATAATTGTCTGTAGCTATCAGTTGAATCAGCTATAATTGAATCTGGTATAGCTGTCTGTAGCTATAATTGAATCAGGTATAGCTGTCTGCAGCTATAATTGAATCAGGTATAATTGTCTGTAGCTATAGTTGAATCAGGTATAATTGTCTGTAGCTATCAGTTGAATCAGCTATAATTGAATCTGGTATAATTGAATCAGGTATAATTGTCTGTAGCTATAATTGAATCAGGTATAATTGTCTGTAGCTATAGTTGAATCAGGTATAATACTCTGTAGCTATCATTTGAATCAGGTATAATTGTCTGTAGCTATCAGTTGAATCAGCTATAATTGAATCTGGTATAGCTGTCTGTAGCTATAATTGAATCAGGTATAGCTGTCTGCAGCTATAATTGAATCAGGTATAATTGTCTGTAGCTATAGTTGAATCAGGTATAATTGTCTGTAGCTATCAGTTGAATCAGCTATAATTGAATCTGGCTATAATTGAATCAGGTATAATTGTCTGTAGCTATAGTTGAATCAGGTATAGTTGTCTGTAGCTATCAGTTGAATCAGGTATAATTGTCTGTAGCTATAGTTGAATCAGGTATAGTTGTCTGTAGCTATCAGTTGAATCAGGTATAATTGTCTGTAGCTATAGTTGAATCAGGTATAGTTGTCTGTAGCTATAGTTGAATCAGGTATAATTGTCTGTAGCTATAGTTGAATCAGGTATAGTTGTCTGTAGCTATTAGTTGAATCAGGTATAGTTGTCTGTAGCTATAGTTGAATCAGGTATAATTGTCTGTAGCTATCAGTTGAATCAGGTATAATTGTCTGTAGCTATAGTTGAATCAGGTATAATTGTCTGTAGCTATTAGTTGAATCAGGTATAATTGTCTGTAGCTATAGTTGAATCAGGTATAATTGTCTGTAGCTATCAGTTGAATCAGGTATAATTGTCTGTAGCTATCAGTTGAATCAGGTATAAATGTCTGTAGCTATAGTTGAATCAGGTATAATTGTCTGTAGCTATAGTTGAATCAGGTATAATTGAATCAGGTATAGTTGTCTGTAGCTATAGTTGAATCAGGTATAATTGTCTGTAGTATAATTGAATCAGGTATAATTGTCTGTAGCTATAGTTGAATCAGGTATAATTGTCTGTAGCTATAATTGAATCAGGTATAGTTGTCTGTAGCTATAGTTGAATCAGGTATAATTGAATCAGGTATAATTGTCTGTAGCTATAGTTGAATCAGGTATAGTTGTCTGTAGCTATAGTATAATCAGGTATAATTGTCTGTAGCTATAATTGAATCAGGTATAGTTGTCTGTAGCTATAGTTGAATCAGGTATAGTTGTCTGTAGCTATAGTTGAATCAGGTATAGTTGTCTGTAGCTATAGTTGAATCAGGTATAATTGAATCAGGTATAGTTGTCTGTAGCTATAGTTGAATCAGGTATAGTTGTCTGTAGCTATAGTTGAATCAGGTAATAATTGAATCAGGTATAGTTGTCTGTAGCTATCAGTTGAATCAGCTATAATTGAATCAGGTATAATTGTCTGTAGCTATAATTGAATCAGGTATAATTGTCTGTAGCTATAATTGAATCAGGTATAAATGTCTGTAGCTATAATTGAATCAGGTATAATTGTCTGTAGCTATCAGTTGAATCAGGTATAATTGTCTGTAGCTATCAGTTGAATCAGCTATAATTGAATCTGGTATAGCTGTCTGTAGCTATAATTGAATCAGGTATAGCTGTCTGCAGCTATAATTGAATCAGGTATAATTGTCTGTAGCTATAGTTGAATCAGGTATAATTGTCTGTAGCTATCAGTTGAATCAGCTATAATTGAATCTGGTATAATTGAATCAGGTATAATTGTCTGTAGCTATAATTGAATCAGGTATAATTGTCTGTAGCTATAGTTGAATCAGGTATAATACTCTGTAGCTATCATTTGAATCAGGTATAATTGTCTGTAGCTATCAGTTGAATCAGCTATAATTGAATCTGGTATAGCTGTCTGTAGCTATAATTGAATCAGGTATAGCTGTCTGCAGCTATAATTGAATCAGGTATAATTGTCTGTAGCTATAGTTGAATCAGGTATAATTGTCTGTAGCTATCAGTTGAATCAGCTATAATTGAATCTGGTATAATTGAATCAGGTATAATTGTCTGTAGCTATAGTTGAATCAGGTATAGTTGTCTGTAGCTATCAGTTGAATCAGGTATAAATGTCTGTAGCTATAGTTGAATCAGGTATAGTTGTCTGTAGCTATCAGTTGAATCAGGTATAGTTGTCTGTAGCTATAATTGAATCAGGTATAGTTGTCTGTAGCTATAGTTGAATCAGGTATAGTTGTCTGTAGCTATCAGTTGAATCAGGTATAGTTGTCTGTAGCTATTAGTTGAATCAGGTATAATTGTCTGTAGCTATAGTTGAATCAGGTATAGTTGTCTGTAGCTATCAGTTGAATCAGGTATAATTGTCTGTAGCTATAGTTGAATCAGGTATAGTTGTCTGTAGCTATTAGTTGAATCAGGTATAATTGTCTGTAGCTATCAGTTGAATCAGGTATAATTGTCTGTAGCTATCAGTTGAATCAGGTATAATTGTCTGAGCTATAGTTGAATCAGGTATAAATGTCTGTAGCTATAGTTGAATCAGGTATAATTGTCTGTAGCTATAGTTGAATCAGGTATAATTGAATCAGGTATAGTTGTCTGTAGCTATAGTTGAATCAGGTATAATTGAATCAGGTATAATTGAATCAGGTATAATTGTCTGTAGCTATAGTTGAATCAGGTATAGTTGTCTGTAGCTATAGTTGAATCAGGTATAATTGTCTGTAGCTATAGTTGAATCAGGTATAATTGAATCAGGTATAGTTGTCTGTAGCTATAGTTGAATCAGGTATAAATGTCTATAGCTATAGTTGAATCAGGTATAATTGGCTGTAGCTATAGTTGAATCAGGTATAATTGAATCAGGTATAGTTGTCTGTAGCTATAGTTGAATCAGGTATAGTTGTCTGTAGCTATAGTTGAATCAGGTATAGTTGTCTGTAGCTATAGTTGAATCAGGTATAATTGAATCAGGTATAGTTGTCTGTAGCTATAGTTGAATCAGGTATAATTGTCTGTAGCTATAGTTGAATCAGGTATAATTGAATCAGGTATAGTTGTCTGTAGCTATCAGTTGAATCAGCTATAATTGAATCAGGTATAATTGTCTGTAGCTATAATTGAATCAGGTATAATTGTCTGTAGCTATAATTGAATCAGGTATAAATGTCTGTAGCTATAATTGAATCAGGTATAATTGTCTGTAGCTATCAGTTGAATCAGGTATAATTGTCTGTAGCTATAGTTGAATCAGGTATAAATGTCTGTAGCTATAATTGAATCAGGTATAATTGTCTGTAGCTATCAGTTGAATCAGCTATAATTGAATCTGGTATA
Source organism: Oncorhynchus keta (assembly GCF_023373465.1). Lineage (NCBI taxonomy): Eukaryota > Metazoa > Chordata > Actinopteri > Salmoniformes > Salmonidae > Oncorhynchus > Oncorhynchus keta. The sequence goes on along the minus strand of NW_026287033.1, from coordinate 23,564 downwards.
ATTGAATCAGGTATAATTGTCTGTAGCTATAATTGAATCAGGTATAATTGTCTGTAGCTATAGTTGAATCAGGTATAATTGTCTGTAGCTATCAGTTGAATCAGGTATAATTGTCTGTAGCTATCAGTTGAATCAGCTATAATTGAATCTGGTATAGCTGTCTGTAGCTATAATTGAATCAGGTATAGCTGTCTGCAGCTATAATTGAATCAGATATAATTGTCTGTAGCTATAGTTGAATCAGGTATAATTGTCTGTAGCTATCAGTTGAATCAGCTATAATTGAATCTGGTATAATTGAATCAGGTATAATTGTCTGTAGCTATAGTTGAATCAGGTATAGTTGTCTGTAGCTATCAGTTGAATCAGGTATAAATGTCTGTAGCTATAGTTGAATCAGGTATAAATGTCTGTAGCTATCAGTTGAATCAGGTATAAATGTCTGTAGCTATAATTGAATCAGGTATAGTTGTCTGTAGCTATAGTTGAATCAGGTATAATTGTCTGTAGCTATAGTTGAATCAGGTATAATTGTCTGTAGCTATAGTTGAATCAGGTATAATTGTCTGTAGCTATAGTTGAATCAGGTATAATTGTCTGTAGCTATAATTGAATCAGGTATAATTGTCTGTAGCTATAGTTGAATCAGGTATAATTGTCTGTAGCTATAGTTGAATCAGGTATAATTGTCTGTAGCTATCAGTTGAATCAGGTATAAATGTCTGTAGCTATCAGTTGAATCAGGTATAATTGTCTGTAGCTATCAGTTGAATCAGGTATAAATGTCTGTAGCTATAGTTGAATCAGGTATAATTGTCTGTAGCTATAGTTGAATCAGGTTAATTGAATCAGGTATAATTGAATCAGGTATAGTTGTCTGTAGCTATAGTTGAATCAGGTATAATTGAATCAGGTATAATTGAATCAGGTATAATTGTCTGTAGCTATAGTTGAATCAGGTATAATTGAATCAGGTATAATTGTCTGTAGCTATAGTTGAATCAGGTATAATTGTCTGTAGCTATAGTTGAATCAGGTATAATTGTCTGTAGCTATAGTTGAATCAGGTATAATTGAATCTATAGTAGCTATAGTTGAATCAGGTATAATTGTCTGTAGCTATAGTTGAATCAGGTATAGTTGTCTGTAGCTATAGTTGAATCAGGTATAGTTGTCTGTAGCTATAGTTGAATCAGGTATAATTGTCTGTAGCTATAGTTGAATCAGGTATAATTGAATCAGGTATAGTTGTCTGTAGCTATAGTTGAATCAGGTATAATTGTCTGTAGCTATAGTTGAATCAGGTATAATTGTCTGTAGCTATAGTTGAATCAGGTATAATTGAATCAGGTATAGTTGTCTGTAGCTATAGTTGAATCAGGTATAGTTGTCTGTAGCTATAGTTGAATCAGGTATAGTTGTCTGTAGCTATAGTTGAATCAGGTATAATTGAATCAGGTATAGTTGTCTGTAGCTATAGTTGAATCAGGTATAATTGTCTGTAGCTATAGTTGAATCAGGTATAATTGAATCTGTTGTCTATAGTTGAGCTATAGTTGAATCAGGTATAATTGTCTGTAGCTATAGTTGAATCAGGTATAAATTGTCTGTAGCTATCAGTTGAATCAGGTATAATTGTCTGTAGCTATAGTTGAATCAGGTATAATTGAATCAGGTATAGTTGTCTGTAGCTATAGTTGAATCAGGTATAATTGTCTGTAGCTATAGTTGAATCAGGTATAATTGAATCAGGTATAGTTGTCTGTAGCTATAGTTGAATCAGGTATAATTGTCTGTAGCTATAGTTGAATCAGGTATAGTTGTCTGTAGCTATAGTTGAATCAGGTATAATTGTCTGTAGCTATAGTTGAATCAGGTATAATTGTCTGTAGCTATAGTTGAATCAGGTATAATTGTCTGTAGCTATAGTTGAATCAGGTATAATTGTCTGTAGCTATAGTTGAATCAGGTATAGTTGTCTGTAGCTATAGTATAATCAGGTATAGTTGTCTGTAGCTATTAGTTGAATCAGGTATAGTTGTCTGTAGCTATCAGTTGAATCAGGTATAGTTGTCTGTAGCTATTAGTTGAATCAGGTATAATTGTCTGTAGCTATAGTTGAATCAGGTATAGTTGTCTGTAGCTATCAGTTGAATCAGGTATAATTGTCTGTAGCTATAGTTGAATCAGGTATAGTTGTCTGTAGCTATTAGTTGAATCAGGTATAATTGTCTGTAGCTATAGTTGAATCAGGTATAGTTGTCTGTAGCTATAGTTGAATCAGGTATAATTGTCTGTAGCTATAGTTGAATCAGGTATAATTGTCTGTAGCTATAGTTGAATCAGGTATAATTGTCTGTAGCTATAGTTGAATCAGGTATAATTGTCTGTAGCTATAATTGAATCAGGTATAATTGTCTGTAGCTATAAGTTGAATCAGGTATAATTGTCTGTAGCTATAGTTGAATCAGGTATAATTGTCTGTAGCTATCAGTTGAATCAGGTATAAATGTCTGTAGCTATAGTTGAATCAGGTATAATTGTCTGTAGCTATCAGTTGAATCAGGTATAATTGTCTGTAGCTATAAGTTGAATCAGGTATAAATGTCTGTAGCTATAGTTGAATCAGGTATAATTGTCTGTAGCTATAGTTGAATCAGGTATAATTGAATCTGGTATAATTGAATCAGGTATAATTGTCTGTAGCTATAGTTGAATCAGGTATAGTTGTCTGTAGCTATAGTTGAATCAGGTATAATTGTCTGTAGCTATAGTTGAATCAGGTATAATTGAATCTGGCTATAGTTGTCTGTAGCTATAGTTGAATCAGGTATAGTTGTCTATAGCTATAGTTGAATCAGGTATAATTGTCTGTAGCTATAGTTGAATCAGGTATAGTTGTCTGTAGCTATAGTTGAATCAGGTATAATTGTTGTCTGTAGCTATAGTTGAATCAGGTATAATTGAATCAGGTATAGTTGTCTGTAGCTATAGTTGAATCAGGTATAATTGTCTGTAGCTATAGTTGAATCAGGTATAATTGAATCAGGTATAGTTGTCTGTAGCTATAGTTGAATCAGGTATAGTTGTCTGTAGCTATAGTTGAATCAGGTATAGTTGTCTGTAGCTATCAGTTGAATCAGGTATAATTGTCTGTAGCTATAGTTGAATCAGGTATAATTGAATCAGGTATAATTGTCTGTAGCTATAGTTGAATCAGGTATAATTGTCTGTAGCTATAGTTGAATCAGGTATAATTGAATCAGGTATAGTTGTCTGTAGCTATAGTTGAATCAGGTATAGTTGTCTGTAGCTATAGTTGAATCAGGTATAATTGTCTGTAGCTATAGTTGAATCAGGTATAATTGTCTGTAGCTATAGTTGAATCAGGTATAATTGAATCAGGTATAGTTGTCTGTAGCTATAGTTGAATCAGGTATAATTGTCTGTAGCTATAGTTGAATCAGGTATAATTGAATCAGGTATAGTTGAATCTGTAGCTATAGTTGAATCAGGTATAGTTGTCTGTAGCTATAGTTGAATCAGGTATAGTTGTCTGTAGCTATCAGTTGAATCAGGTATAATTGTCTGTAGCTATAGTTGAATCAGGTATAATTGAATCAGGTATAATTGAATCAGGTATAGTTGTCTGTAGCTATAGTTGAATCAGGTATAATTGAATCAGGTATAATTGAATCAGGTATAGTTGTCTGTAGCTATAGTTGAATCAGGTATAGTTGTCTGTAGCTATAGTTGAATCAGGTATAATTGTCTGTAGCTATAGTTGAATCAGGTATAATTGAATCAGGTATAGTTGTCTGTAGCTATAGTTGAATCAGGTATAGTTGTCTGTAGCTATAGTTGAATCAGGTATAGTTGTCTGTAGCTATAGTTGAATCAGGTATAATTGTCTGTAGCTATAGTTGAATCAGGTATAATTGTCTGTAGCTATAGTTGAATCAGGTATAATTGAATCAGGTATAGTTGTCTGTAGCTATAGTTGAATCAGGTATAATTGTCTGTAGCTATAGTTGAATCAGGTATAATTGAATCAGGTATAGTTGTCTGTAGCTATAGTTGAATCAGGTATAATTGTCTGTAGCTATAGTTGAATCAGGTATAATTGTCTGTAGCTATAGTTGAATCAGGTATAATTGTCTGTAGCTATAGTTGAATCAGGTATAATTGTCTGTAGCTATAGTTGAATCAGGTATAATTGAATCAGGTATAGTTGTCTGTAGCTATAGTTGAATCAGGTATAGTTGTCTGTAGCTATAGTTGAATCAGGTATAGTTGTCTGTAGCTATAGTTGAATCAGGTATAATTGTCTGTAGCTATCAGTTGAATCAGCTATAATTGAATCTGGTATAATTGAATCAGGTATAATTGTCTGTAGCTATAGTTGAATCAGGTATAGTTGTCTGTAGCTATCAGTTGAATCAGGTATAAATGTCTGTAGCTATAGTTGAATCAGGTATAGTTGTCTGTAGCTATCAGTTGAATCAGGTATAAATGTCTGTAGCTATAATTGAATCAGGTATAGTTGTGTGTAGCTATAGTTGAATCAGGTATAATTGTCTGTAGCTATAGTTGAATCAGGTATAATTGTCTGTAGCTATAGTTGAATCAGGTATAATTGTCTGTAGCTATAGTTGAATCAGGTATAATTGTCTGTAGCTATAATTGAATCATGTATAATTGTCTGTAGCTATCAGTTGAATCAGGTATAATTGTCTGTAGCTATAGTTGAATCAGGTATAATTGTCTGTAGCTATCAGTTGAATCAGGTATAAATGTCTGTAGCTATAGTTGAATCAGGTATAATTGTCTGTAGCTATCAGTTGAATCAGGTATAATTGTCTGTAGCTATCAGTTGAATCAGGTATAAATGTCTGTAGCTATAGTTGAATCAGGTATAATTGTCTGTAGCTATAGTTGAATCAGGTATAATTGAATCAGGTATAATTGAATCAGGTATAGTTGTCTGTAGCTATAGTTGAATCAGGTATAATTGAATCAGGTATAATTGAATCAGGTATAATTGTCTGTAGCTATAGTTGAATCAGGTATAGTTGTCTGTAGCTATAGTTGAATCAGGTATAATTGTCTGTAGCTATAGTTGAATCAGGTATAATTGAATCAGGTATAGTTGTCTGTAGCTATAGTTGAATCAGGTATAGTTGTCTATAGCTATAGTTGAATCAGGTATAATTGTCTGTAGCTATAGTTGAATCAGGTATAATTGAATCAGGTATAGTTGTCTGTAGCTATAGTTGAATCAGGTATAGTTGTCTGTAGCTATAGTTGAATCAGGTATAGTTGTCTGTAGCCATCAGTTGAATCAGGTATAATTGTCTGTAGCTATAGTTGAATCAGGTATAATTGAATCAGGTATAGTTGTCTGTAGCTATAGTTGAATCAGGTATAATTGTCTGTAGCTATAGTTGAATCAGGTATAATTGAATCAGGTATAGTTGTCTGTAGCTATAGTTGAATCAGGTATAGTTGTGTGTAGCTATAGTTGAATCAGGTATAGTTGTCTGTAGCTATAGTTGAATCAGGTATAATTGTCTGTAGCTATAGTTGAATCAGGTATAATTGAATCAGGTATAGTTGTCTGTAGCTATAGTTGAATCAGGTATAAATGTCTGTAGCTATAATTGAATCAGGTATAGTTGTCTGTAGCTATAACTGAATCAGGTATAACTGAATCAGGTATAATTGTCTGTAGCTATAATTGAATCAGGTATAGTTGTCTGTAGCTATAGTTGAATCAGGTATAATTGAATCAGGTATAATTGTCTGTAGCTATAGTTGAATCAGGTATAGTTGTCTGTAGCTATAGTTGAATCAGGTATAGTTGTCTGTAGCTATAGTTGAATCAGGTATAATTGTCTGTAGCTATCAGTTGAATCAGCTATAATTGAATCTGGTATAATTGAATCAGGTATAATTGTCTGTAGCTATAGTTGAATCAGGTATAGTTGTCTGTAGCTATAGTTGAATCAGGTATAAATGTCTGTAGCTATAGTTGAATCAGGTATAGTTGTCTGTAGCTATCAGTTGAATCAGGTATAAATGTCTGTAGCTATAATTGAATCAGGTATAGTTGTGTGTAGCTATAGTTGAATCAGGTATAATTGTCTGTAGCTATAGTTGAATCAGGTATAATTGTCTGTAGCTATAGTTGAATCAGGTATAATTGTCTGTAGCTATAGTTGAATCAGGTATAATTGTCTGTAGCTATAATTGAATCATGTATAATTGTCTGTAGCTATCAGTTGAATCAGGTATAATTGTCTGTAGCTATCAGTTGAATCAGGTATAATTGTCTGTAGCTATAGTTGAATCAGGTATAGTTGTCTGTAGCTATTAGTTGAATCAGGTATAATTGTCTGTAGCTATCAGTTGAATCAGGTATAATTGTCTGTAGCTATCAGTTGAATCAGGTATAGCTGTATCAGGTATAGTTGAATCAGGTATAAATGTCTGTAGCTATAATTGAATCAGGTATAGTTGTCTGTAGCTATAACTGAATCAGGTATAACTGAATCAGGTATAATTGTCTGTAGCTATAATTGAATCAGGTATAGTTGTCTGTAGCTATAATTGAATCAGGTATAGTTGTCTGTAGCTATAATTGAATCAGGTATAATTGAATCAGGTATAATTGTCTGTAGCTATAGTTGAATCAGGTATAGTTGTCTATAGCTATAGTTGAATCAGGTATAATTGTCTGTAGCTATAGTTGAATCAGGTATAATTGAATCAGGTATAGTTGTCTGTAGCTATAGTTGAATCAGGTATAGTTGTCTGTAGCTATAATTGAATCATGTATAATTGTCTGTAGCTATAGTTGAATCAGGTATAATTGTCTGTAGCTATAGTTGAATCAGGTATAATTGTCTGTAGCTATAGTTGAATCAGGTATAAATGTCTGTAGCTATAGTTGAATCAGGTATAATTGTCTGTAGCTATCAGTTGAATCAGGTATAATTGTCTGTAGCTAAGTTGAATCAGGTATAAATGTCTGTAGCTATAGTTGAATCAGGTATAATTGTCTGTAGCTATAGTTGAATCAGGTATAATTGAATCAGGTATAATTGAATCAGGTATAGTTGTCTGTAGCTATAGTTGAATCAGGTATAATTGAATCAGGTATAATTGAATCAGGTATAATTGTCTGTAGCTATAGTTGAATCAGGTATAGTTGTCTGTAGCTATAGTTGAATCAGGTATAATTGTCTGTAGCTATAGTTGAATCAGGTATAATTGAATCTATAGTTGTCTGTAGCTATAGTTGAATCAGGTATAGTTGTCTATAGCTATAGTTGAATCAGGTATAATTGTCTGTAGCTATAGTTGAATCAGGTATAATTGAATCAGGTATAGTTGTCTGTAGCTATAGTTGAATCAGGTATAGTTGTCTGTAGCTATAGTTGAATCAGGTATAGTTGTCTGTAGCCATAGTTGAATCAGGTATAATTGTCTGTAGCTATAGTTGAATCAGGTATAATTGAATCAGGTATAGTTGTCTGTAGCTATAGTTGAATCAGGTATAATTGTCTGTAGCTATAGTTGAATCAGGTATAATTGAATCAGGTATAGTTGTCTGTAGCTATAGTTGAATCAGGTATAGTTGTGTGTAGCTATAGTTGAATCAGGTATAGTTGTCTGTAGCTATAGTTGAATCAGGTATAATTGTCTGTAGCTATAGTTGAATCAGGTATAATTGAATCAGGTATAGTTGTCTGTAGCTATAGTTGAATCAGGTATAATTGTCTGTAGCTATAGTTGAATCAGGTATAATTGTCTGTAGCTATAGTTGAATCAGGTATAATTGAATCAGGTATAGTTGTCTGTAGCTATAGTTGAATCAGGTATAATTGTCTGTAGCTATAGTTGAATCAGGTATAATTGAATCAGGTATAGTTGTCTGTAGCTATAGTTGAATCAGGTATAGTTGTCTGTAGCTATAGTTGAATCAGGTATAGTTGTCTGTAGCTATAGTTGAATCAGGTATAATTGTCTGTAGCTATCAGTTGAATCAGCTATAATTGAATCTGGTATAATTGAATCAGGTATAATTGTCTGTAGCTATAGTTGAATCAGGTATAGTTGTCTGTAGCTATCAGTTGAATCAGGTATAAATGTCTGTAGCTATAGTTGAATCAGGTATAGTTGTCTGTAGCTATCAGTTGAATCAGGTATAAATGTCTGTAGCTATAATTGAATCAGGTATAGTTGTGTGTAGCTATAGTTGAATCAGGTATAATTGTCTGTAGCTATAGTTGAATCAGGTATAATTGTCTGTAGCTATAGTTGAATCAGGTATAATTGTCTGTAGCTATAGTTGAATCAGGTATAATTGTCTGTAGCTATAATTGAATCATGTATAATTGTCTGTAGCTATCAGTTGAATCAGGTATAATTGTCTGTAGCTATAGTTGAATCAGGTATAGTTGTCTGTAGCTATTAGTTGAATCAGGTATAATTGTCTGTAGCTATTAGTTGAATCAGGTATAATTGTCTGTAGCTATCAGTTGAATCAGGTATAATTGTCTGTAGCTATCAGTTGAATCAGGTATAACTGTATGAGGTATAGTTGAATCAGGTATAATTGTCTGTAGCTATAATTGAATCAGGTATAGTTGTCTGTAGCTATAACTGAATCAGGTATAACTGAATCAGGTATAATTGTCTGTAGCTATAATTGAATCAGGTATAGTTGTCTGTAGCTATAATTGAATCAGGTATAGTTGTCTGTAGCTATAATTGAATCAGGTATAATTGAATCAGGTATAGTTGTCTGTAGCTATAGTTGAATCAGGTATAGTTGTCTATAGCTATAGTTGAATCAGGTATAATTGTCTGTAGCTATAGTTGAATCAGGTATAATTGAATCAGGTATAGTTGTCTGTAGCTATAGTTGAATCAGGTATAGTTGTGTGTAGCTATAGTTGAATCAGGTATAGTTGTCTGTAGCTATAGTTGAATCAGGTATAATTGAATCAGGTATAGTTGTCTGTAGCTATAGTTGAATCAGGTATAATTGTCTGTAGCTATAGTTGAATCAGGTATAATTGAATCAGGTATAGTTGTCTGTAGCTATAGTTGAATCAGGTATAGTTGTCTGTAGCTATAGTTGAATCAGGTATAGTTGTCTGTAGCCATCAGTTGAATCAGGTATAATTGTCTGTAGCTATAGTTGAATCAGGTATAATTGAATCAGGTATAGTTGTCTGTAGCTATAGTTGAATCAGGTATAATTGTCTGTAGCTATAGTTGAATCAGGTATAATTGAATCAGGTATAGTTGTCTGTAGCTATAGTTGAATCAGGTATAGTTGTGTGTAGCTATAGTTGAATCAGGTATAGTTGTCTGTAGCTATAGTTGAATCAGGTATAATTGTCTGTAGCTATAGTTGAATCAGGTATAATTGAATCAGGTATAGTTGTCTGTAGCTATAGTTGAATCAGGTATAATTGTCTGTAGCTATAGTTGAATCAGGTATAATTGAATCAGGTATAGTTGTCTGTAGCTATAGTTGAATCAGGTATAGTTGTCTGTAGCTATAGTTGAATCAGGTATAGTTGTCTGTAGCTATCAGTTGAATCAGGTATAATTGTCTGTAGCTATAGTTGAATCAGGTATAATTGAATCAGGTATAATTGAATCAGGTATAGTTGTCTGTAGCTATAGTTGAATCAGGTATAATTGAATCAGGTATAATTGAATCAGGTATAGTTGTCTGTAGCTATAGTTGAATCAGGTATAGTTGTCTGTAGCTATAGTTGAATCAGGTATAATTGTCTGTAGCTATAGTTGAATCAGGTATAATTGAATCAGGTATAGTTGTCTATATAGTTGAATCAGGTATAGTTGTCTGTAGCTATAGTTGAATCAGGTATAGTTGTCTGTAGCTATAGTTGAATCAGGTATAATTGTCTGTAGCTATAGTTGAATCAGGTATAATTGTCTGTAGCTATAGTTGAATCAGGTATAATTGTCTGTAGCTATAGTTGAATCAGGTATAATTGAATCAGGTATAATTGAATCAGGTATAGTTGTCTGTAGCCATAGTTGAATCAGGTATAATTGTCTGTAGCTATAGTTGAATCAGGTATAATTGTCTGTAGCTATAGTTGAATCAGGTATAAATGTCTGTAGCTATAGTTGAATCAGGTATAGTTGTCTGTAGCTATAGTTGAATCAGGTATAATTGAATCAGGTATAATTGAATCAGGTATAATTGAATCAGGTATAATTGTCTGTAGCTATAGTTGAATCAGGTATAATTGAATCTGGTATAATTGAATCAGGTATAGTTGTCTGTAGCTATAGTTGAATCAGGTATAATTGTCTGTAGCTATAGTTGAATCAGGTACAATTGAATCAGGTATAATTGAATCAGGTATAGTTGTCTGTAGCTATAGTTGAATCAGGTATAATTGAATCAGGTATAATTGAATCAGGTATAGTTGTCTGTAGCTATAGTTGAATCAGGTATAATTGAATCAGGTATAATTGTCTGTAGCTATAGTTGAATCAGGTATAATTGAATCAGGTATAATTGAATCAGGTATAATTGTCTGTAGCTATAGTTGAATCAGGTATAATTGAATCAGGTATAATTGAATCAGGTATAATTGTCTGTAGCTATAGTTGAATCAGGTATAGTTGTCTGTAGCTATAGTTGAATCAGGTATAGTTGTCTGTAGCTATAGTTGAATCAGGTATAATTGTCTGTAGCTATAGTTGAATCAGGTATAGTTGTCTGTAGCTATAGTTGAATCAGGTATAATTGTCTGTAGCTATAGTTGAATCAGGTATAGTTGTCTGTAGCTATAGTTGAATCAGGTATAATTGTCTGTAGCTATAGTTGAATCAGGTATAGTTGTCTGTAGCTATAGTTGAATCAGGTATAATTGTCTGTAGCTATAGTTGAATCAGGTATAATTGTCTGTAGCTATAATTGAATCAGGTATAATTGTCTGTAGCTATAGTTGAATCAGGTATAATTGTCTGTAGCTATAGTTGAATCAGGTATAATTGTCTGTAGCTATAGTTGAATCAGGTATAGTTGTCAGTAGCTATAGTTGAATCAGGTATAATTGTCTGTAGCTATAGTTGAATCAGGTATAATTGTCTGTAGCTATAATTGAATCAGGTATAATTGTCTGTAGCTATAATTGAATCAGGTATAATTGTCTGTAGCTATAGTTGAATCAGGTATAGTTGTCTGTAGCTATAGTTGAATCAGGTATAGTTGTGTGTTGCTGCCATCATTTTGTATCAGCCACCATTTTGAATCAGCCATCAGTTGAATCAGGTATACAGTATTTATCTGTAGCAGCTAAGGCAAGGGAATAGCTGAACCATGTACAGTCTGCTTTGGCTAAAGTCAATTCGGTGTGAGGATGTGAAAGCCAATATTGCTTGAATAAGAGGAAAACAGTTATCACTTAATTACAATAACATCCATCTGTTGAATGACATCCTGTAGAAGGTGACCTCTTCCCATCTCTTCCTTTCGCTCACTCCATTCATTTTCATTACTTACTCCATCATTATCCATCTCTCTCCGCGTTCCCAGGATGTTGTAAGGTGTTACGTTCCTAATCTTGACTAAATAAACAGCTTGTGGATTTAAAGCGGCCAGGAGAGGAACGGAGCACGAGCCCACAGGTCCCAGGGGGCCAGCTGGGGAACTCATTACGCACCAACTCTACCCCCCCCACCCAGATCTTCTACTACCCCCACCCCCCGTCCTTGGTAGGTCCCCTAACCCTGACCACCCCACCAACCTCCCCCAGCAGCTTACAGCGATTTTCAAACACAATGAGATTAGAGGTGACGTGGGGAGAAAGACAACACCCTCTCTCTGGCTAGAAAGTTGTAGAAATGTAAATCCTACCCTGTGATGTCACAGCAGAAGCCTTTTAGGACCTTTCTTCTGATCTTTTTAACCACAGTTCATAGAAACACACCGTTTTCAGATGGAGACATAGGTTTGGTGCTGGAGATGTTAAAACGTGGCAGATTTACACTTTAAACAGACATGCCCCTCTCTCTCATCCAGTACAGCAGATTTACACTTTAAACAGACATGCCCCTCTCTCTCATTCAGTACAGCAGATTTACACTTTAAACAGACATGCCCCTCTCTCTCATTCAGTACAGCAGATTTACACTTTAAACAGACATGCCCCTCTCTCTCATTCAGTACAGCAGATTTACACTTTAAACAGACATGCCCCTCTCTCTCATCCAGTACAGCAGATTTACACTTTAAACAGACATGCCCCTCTCTCTCATTCAGTACAGCAGATTTACACTTTAAACAGACATGCCCCTCTCTCTCATTCAGTACAGCAGATTTCTGACACAAATGGGAAACTGCGCAGAACGGCAGTTCATAGGGTTACACTAGGCTGATCACCAGAGAGACAGAGGGGGGAGACACACGGTGAGACGATGTTAGCATTAGGGCCTGTATCTGTTCCTCCTGATAAGAGTCTGACAGGAAGTCATATTCTAGCATGATGAGTTCCTCTGACCAGAAGGTTCTGAAGGACGAACAGGAAGTAGTGTAATGATTCTGAAGGTCCACAGCTTAACAGGAAGTGGACAGAGGATGAAGCAGGAAGCAGTCTCACATCAAATCAGTCCAAGACTGAGGATACAGCCGATAACAGACTCCCAGTGCTTGTTCAGGCCAGGGATAGATCATCACTGGGGCTCGTCTTCATGAAGGCATAGCACATGAAGGTGTGATGGCATTTCCTTATCTGCTAAAGAGTAGCATCGTTGTTGGACATGTGAAAGTTGTTGTTGGAATCACAAACAATAGACAACATTGTGTTTTCTCGAGCTGTTTCAAGGTTCCTCTGGGTTAGTTGTAAGGGCCTTTGTCTCTATAACATGGTGTGAAGGTTTCTCTCTGGGTTAGTTGTAGGGCATTTGTCTCTATAACATGGTGTGAAGGTTACTCTCTGGGTTAGTTGTAAGGGCCTTTGTCTCTATAACATGGTGTGAAGGTTACTCTCTGGGTTAGTTGTAAGGGCCTTTGTCTCTATAACATGGTGTGAAGGTTACTCTCTGGGTTAGTTGTAGGGCCTTTGTCTCTATAACATGGTGTGAAGGTTCTCTCTGGGTTAGTTGTAGGGCCTTTGTCTCTATAACATGGTGTGAAGGGTTCTCTCTGGGTTAGTTGTAAGGGTCTTTGTCTCTATAACATGGTGTGAAGGTTACTCTCTGGGTTAGTTGTAAGGGCTTTGTCTCTATAACATGGTGTGAAGGTTACTCTCTGGGTTAGTTGTAAGGGCCTTTGTCTCTATAACATGGTGTGAAGGTTACTCTCTGGGTTAGTTGTAGGGCCTTTGTCTCTATAACATGGTGTGAAGGTTACTCTCTGGGTTAGTTGTAAGGGCCTTTGTCTCTATAACATGGTGTGAAGGTTACTCTCTGGGTTAGTTGTAGGGCCTTTGTCTCTATAACATGGTGTGAAGGGTTCTCTCTGGGTTAGTTGTAAGGGCCTTTGTCTCTATAACATGGTGTGAAGGTTACTCTCTGGGTTAGTTGTAAGGGCCTTTGTCTCTATAACATGGTGTGAAGGTTACTCTCTGGGTTAGTTGTAAGGGCCTTTGTCTCTATAACATGGTGTGAAGGGTTCTCTCTGGGTTAGTTGTAAGGGCCTTTGTCTCTATAACATGGTGTGAAGGTTACTCTCTGGGTTAGTTGTAAGGGCCTTTGTCTCTATAACATGGTGTTTAGGTTACTCTCTGGGTTAGTTGTAAGGGCCTTTGTCTCTATAACATGGTGTGAAGGGTTCTCTCTGGGTTAGTTGTAGGGCCTTTGTCTCTATAACATGGTGTGAAGGTTACTCTCTGGGTTAGTTGTAGGGCCTTTGTCTCTATAACATGGTGTGAAGGTTACTCTCTGGGTTAGTTGTAGGGCCTTTGTCTCTATAACATGGTGTGAAGGTTACTCTCTGGGTTAGTTGTAGGGCCTTTGTCTCTATAACATGGTGTGAAGGTTACTCTCTGGGTTAGTTGTAAGGGCCTTTGTCTCTATAACATGGTGTGAAGGGTTCTCTCTGGGTTAGTTGTAAGGGCCTTTGTCTCTATAACATGGTGTGAAGGTTACTCTCTGGGTTAGTTGTAAGGGCCTTTGTCTCTATAACATGGTGTGAAGGTTACTCTCTGGGTTAGTTGTAAGGGCCTTTGTCTCTATAACATGGTGTGAAGGGTTCTCTCTGGGTTAGTTGTAAGGGCCTTTGTCTCTATAACATGGTGTGAAGGTTACTCTCTGGGTTAGTTGTAAGGGCCTTTGTCTCTATAACATGGTGTGAAGGTTACTCTCTGGGTTAGTTGTAAGGGCCTTTGTCTCTATAACATGGTGTGAAGGGTTCTCTCTGGGTTAGTTGTAAGGGCCTTTGTCTCTATAACATGGTGTGAAGGTTACTCTCTGGGTTAGTTGTAAGGGCCTTTGTCTCTATAACATGGTGTGAAGGTTACTCTCTGGGTTAGTTGTAAGGGCCTTTGTCTCTATAACATGGTGTGAAGGTTACTCTCTGGGTTAGTTGTAGGGCCTTTGTCTCTATAACATGGTGTGAAGGGTTCTCTCTGGGTTAGTTGTAAGGGCCTTTGTCTCTATAACATGGTGTGAAGGTTACTCTCTGGGTTAGTTGTAGGGCCTTTGTCTCTATAACATGGTGTGAAGGTTACTCTCTGGGTTAGTTGTAAGGGCCTTTGTCTCTATAACATGGTGTGAAGGTTACTCTCTGGGTTAGTTGTAAGGGCCTTTGTCTCTATAACATGGTGTGAAGGTTACTCTCTGGGTTAGTTGTAAGGGCCTTTGTCTCTATAACATGGTGTGAAGGTTACTCTCTGGGTTAGTTGTAAGGGCCTTTGTCTCTATAACATGGTGTGAAGGGTTCTCTCTGGGTTAGTTGTAAGGGCCTTTGTCTCTATAACATGGTGTGAAGGTTACTCTCTGGGTTAGTTGTAAGGGCCTTTGTCTCTATAACATGGTGTGAAGGTTACTCTCTGGGTTAGTTGTAAGGGCCTTTGTCTCTATAACATGGTGTGAAGGGTTCTCTCTGGGTTAGTTGTAAGGGCCTTTGTCTCTATAACATGGTGTGAAGGGTTCTCTCTGGGTTAGTTGTAAGGGCCTTTGTCTCTATAACATGGTGTGAAGGTTACTCTCTGGGTTAGTTGTAAGGGCCTTTGTCTCTATAACATGGTGTGAAGGTTACTCTCTGGGTTAGTTGTAAGGGCCTTTGTCTCTATAACATGGTGTGAAGGTTACTCTCTGGGTTAGTTGTAAGGGCCTTTGTCTCTATAACATGGTGTGAAGGTTACTCTCTGGGTTAGTTGTAAGGGCCTTTGTCTCTATAACATGGTGTGAAGGTTACTCTCTGGGTTAGTTGTAAGGGCCTTTGTCTCTATAACATGGTGTGAAGGGTTCTCTGTTACTCTCTGGGTTAGTTGTCCTTTGTCTCTATAACATGGTGTGAAGGGTTACTCTCTGGGTTAGTTGTAAGGGCCTTTGTCTCTATAACATGGTGTGAAGGTTACTCTCTGGGTTAGTTGTAAGGGCCTTTGTCTCTATAACATGGTGTGAAGGTTACTCTCTGGGTTAGTTGTAAGGGCCTTTGTCTCTATAACATGGTGTGAAGGTTACTCTCTGGGTTAGTTGTAGGGCCTTTGTCTCTATAACATGGTGTGAAGGTTACTCTCTGGGTTAGTTGTAAGGGCCTTTGTCTCTATAACATGGTGTGAAGGGTTCTCTCTGGGTTAGTTGTAAGGGCCTTTGTCTCTATAACATGGTGTGAAGGTTACTCTCTGGGTTAGTTGTAAGGGCCTTTGTCTCTATAACATGGTGTGAAGGTTACTCTCTGGGTTAGTTGTAGGGCCTTTGTCTCTATAACATGGTGTGAAGGTTACTCTCTGGGTTAGTTGTAAGGGCCTTTGTCTCTATAACATGGTGTGAAGGTTCTCTCTGGGTTAGTTGTAGGGCCTTTGTCTCTATAACATGGTGTGAAGGGTTTCTCTCTGGGTTAGTTGTAAGGGCCTTTGTCTCTATAACATGGTGTGAAGGTTACTCTCTGGGTTAGTTGTAAGGGCCTTTGTCTCTATAACATGGTGTGAAGGTTACTCTCTGGGTTAGTTGTAAGGGCCTTTGTCTCTATAACATGGTGTGAAGGTTACTCTCTGGGTTAGTTGTAGGGCCTTTGTCTCTATAACATGGTGTGAAGGTTACTCTCTGGGTTAGTTGTAGGGCCTTTGTCTCTATAACATGGTGTGAAGGTTACTCTCTGGGTTAGTTGTAAGGGCCTTTGTCTCTATAACATGGTGTGAAGGTTACTCTCTGGGTTAGTTGTAAGGGCCTTTGTCTCTATAACATGGTGTGAAGGTTACTCTCTGGGTTAGTTGTAGGGCCTTTGTCTCTATAACATGGTGTGAAGGTTACTCTCTGGGTTAGTTGTAAGGGCCTTTGTCTCTATAACATGGTGTGAAGGGTTCTCTCTGGGTTAGTTGTAAGGGCCTTTGTCTCTATAACATGGTGTGAAGGGTTCTCTCTGGGTTAGTTGTAAGGGCCTTTGTCTCTATAACATGGTGTGAAGGTTACTCTCTGGGTTAGTTGTAGGGCCTTTGTCTCTATAACATGGTGTGAAGGTTACTCTCTGGGTTAGTTGTAAGGGCCTTTGTCTCTATAACATGGTGTGAAGGGTTCTCTCTGGGTTAGTTGTAAGGGCCTTTGTCTCTATAACATGGTGTGAAGGTTACTCTCTGGGTTAGTTGTAAGGGCCTTTGTCTCTATAACATGGTGTGAAGGTTACTCTCTGGGTTAGTTGTAGGGCCTTTGTCTCTATAACATGGTGTGAAGGTTACTCTCTGGGTTAGTTGTAGGGCCTTTGTCTCTATAACATGGTGTGAAGGTTACTCTCTGGGTTAGTTGTAGGGCCTTTGTCTCTATAACATGGTGTGAAGGTTACTCTCTGGGTTAGTTGTAAGGGCCTTTGTCTCTATAACATGGTGTGAAGGGTTCTCTCTGGGTTAGTTGTAAGGGCCTTTGTCTCTATAACATGGTGTGAAGGTTACTCTCTGGGTTAGTTGTAGGGCCTTTGTCTCTATAACATGGTGTGAAGGTTACTCTCTGGGTTAGTTGTAGGGCCTTTGTCTCTATAACATGGTGTGAAGGTTACTCTCTGGGTTAGTTGTAGGGCCTTTGTCTCTATAACATGGTGTGAAGGTTACTCTCTGGGTTAGTTGTAAGGGCCTTTGTCTCTATAACATGGTGTGAAGGTTACTCTCTGGGTTAGTTGTAAGGGCCTTTGTCTCTATAACATGGTGTGAAGGTTACTCTCTGGGTTAGTTGTAAGGGCCTTTGTCTCTATAACATGGTGTGAAGGTTACTCTCTGGGTTAGTTGTAAGGGCCTTTGTCTCTATAACATGGTGTGAAGGGTTCTCTCTGGGTTAGTTGTAAGGGCCTTTGTCTCTATAACATGGTGTGAAGGGTTCTCTCTGGGTTAGTTGTAAGGGCCTTTGTCTCTATAACATGGTGTGAAGGTTACTCTCTGGGTTAGTTGTAAGGGCCTTTGTCTCTATAACATGGTGTGAAGGTTACTCTCTGGGTTAGTTGTAGGGCCTTTGTCTCTATAACATGGTGTGAAGGGTTCTCTCTGGGTTAGTTGTAGGGCCTTTGTCTCTATAACATGGTGTGAAGGTTACTCTCTGGGTTAGTTGTAGGGCCTTTGTCTCTATAACATGGTGTGAAGGTTACTCTCTGGGTTAGTTGTAAGGGCCTTTGTCTCTATAACATGGTGTGAAGGTTACTCTCTGGGTTAGTTGTAAGGGCCTTTGTCTCTATAACATGGTGTGAAGGGTTACTCTCTGGGTTAGTTGTAGGGCCTTTGTCTCTATAACATGGTGTGAAGGTTACTCTCTGGGTTAGTTGTAAGGGCCTTTGTCTCTATAACATGGTGTGAAGGTTACTCTCTGGGTTAGTTGTAAGGGCCTTTGTCTCTATAACATGGTGTGAAGGGTTCTCTCTGGGTTAGTTGTAAGGGCCTTTGTCTCTATAACATGGTGTGAAGGGTGTGAAGTTACTCTCTGGGTTAGTTGTAGGGCCTTTGTCTCTATAACATGGTGTGAAGGTTACTCTCTGGGTTAGTTGTAAGGGCCTTTGTCTCTATAACATGGTGTGAAGGTTACTCTCTGGGTTAGTTGTAAGGGCCTTTGTCTCTATAACATGGTGTGAAGGTTTCTCTCTGGGTTAGTTGTAGGGCCTTTGTCTCTATAACATGGTGTGAAGGGTTCTCTCTGGGTTAGTTGTAAGGGCCTTTGTCTCTATAACATGGTGTGAAGGTTACTCTCTGGGTTAGTTGTAAGGGCCTTTGTCTCTATAACATGGTGTGAAGGTTACTCTCTGGGTTAGTTGTAGGGCCTTTGTCTCTATAACATGGTGTGAAGGGTTCTCTCTGGGTTAGTTGTAAGGGCCTTTGTCTCTATAACATGGTGTGAAGGGTTCTCTCTGGGTTAGTTGTAGGGCCTTTGTCTCTATAACATGGTGTGAAGGTTACTCTCTGGGTTAGTTGTAAGGGCCTTTGTCTCTATAACATGGTGTGAAGGTTACTCTCTGGGTTAGTTGTAGGGCCTTTGTCTCTATAACATGGTGTGAAGGTTACTCTCTGGGTTAGTTCTAAGGGCCTTTGTCTCTATAACATGGTGTGAAGGGTTACTCTCTGGGTTAGTTGTAAGGGCCTTTGTCTCTATAACATGGTGTGAAGGGTTACTCTCTGGGTTAGTTGTAGGGCCTTTGTCTCTATAACATGGTGTGAAGGTTACTCTCTGGGTTAGTTGTAAGGGCCTTTGTCTCTATAACATGGTGTGAAGGTTACTCTCTGGGTTAGTTGTAGGGCCTTTGTCTCTATAACATGGTGTGAAGGGTTCTCTCTGGGTTAGTTGTAAGGGCCTTTGTCTCTATAACATGGTGTGAAGGTTACTCTCTGGGTTAGTTGTAGGGCCTTTGTCTCTATAACATGGTGTGAAGGTTACTCTCTGGGTTAGTTGTAAGGGCCTTTGTCTCTATAACATGGTGTGAAGGTTACTCTCTGGGTTAGTTGTAAGGGCCTTTGTCTCTATAACATGGTGTGAAGGTTACTCTCTGGGTTAGTTGTAGGGCCTTTGTCTCTATAACATGGTGTGAAGGTTTCTCTCTGGGTTAGTTGTAAGGGCCTTTGTCTCTATAACATGGTGTGAAGGGTTACTCTCTGGGTTAGTTGTAGGGCCTTTGTCTCTATAACATGGTGTGAAGGTTACTCTCTGGGTTAGTTGTAGGGCCTTTGTCTCTATAACATGGTGTGAAGGTTACTCTCTGGGTTAGTTGTAGGGCCTTTGTCTCTATAACATGGTGTGAAGGTTACTCTGGGTTAGTTGTAAGGGCCTTTGTCTCTATAACATGGTGTGAAGGTTACTCTCTGGGTTAGTTGTAAGGGCCTTTGTCTCTATAACATGGTGTGAAGGTTACTCTCTGGGTTAGTTGTAAGGGCCTTTGTCTCTATAACATGGTGTGAAGGTTACTCTCTGGGTTAGTTGTAAGGGCCTTTGTCTCTATAACATGGTGTGAAGGTTACTCTCTGGGTTAGTTGTAAGGGCCTTTGTCTCTATAACATGGTGTGAAGGTTACTCTCTGGGTTAGTTGTAAGGGCCTTTGTCTCTATAACATGGTGTGAAGGTTACTCTCTCTGGGTTAGTTGTAGGGCCTTTGTCTCTATAACATGGTGTGAAGGTTCTCTCTGGGTTAGTTGTAAGGGCCTTTGTCTCTATAACATGGTGTGAAGGGTTCTCTCTGGGTTAGTTGTAGGGCCTTTGTCTCTATAACATGGTGTGAAGGTTACTCTCTGGGTTAGTTGTAAGGGCCTTTGTCTCTATAACATGGTGTGAAGGGTTACTCTCTGGGTTAGTTGTAGGGCCTTTGTCTCTATAACATGGTGTGAAGGTTACTCTCTGGGTTAGTTGTAAGGGCCTTTGTCTCTATAACATGGTGTGAAGGTTACTCTCTGGGTTAGTTGTAAGGGCCTTTGTCTCTATAACATGGTGTGAAGGTTACTCTCTGGGTTAGTTGTAAGGGCCTTTGTCTCTATAACATGGTGTGAAGGTTACTCTCTGGGTTAGTTGTAAGGGCCTTTGTCTCTATAACATGGTGTGAAGGTTACTCTCTGGGTTAGTTGTAGGGCCTTTGTCTCTATAACATGGTGTGAAGGTTACTCTCTGGGTTAGTTGTAAGGGCCTTTGTCTCTATAACATGGTGTGAAGGTTACTCTCTGGGTTAGTTGTAAGGGCCTTTGTCTCTATAACATGGTGTGAAGGTTACTCTCTGGGTTAGTTGTAAGGGCCTTTGTCTCTATAACATGGTGTGAAGGTTACTCTCTGGGTTAGTTGTAAGGGCCTTTGTCTCTATAACATGGTGTGAAGGTTACTCTCTGGGTTAGTTGTAGGGCCTTTGTCTCTATAACATGGTGTGAAGGTTACTCTCTGGGTTAGTTGTAAGGGCCTTTGTCTCTATAACATGGTGTGAAGGTTACTCTCTGGGTTAGTTGTAAGGGCCTTTGTCTCTATAACATGGTGGGAAGGGTTACTCTCTGGGTTAGTTGTAGGGCCTTTGTCTCTATAACATGGTGTGAAGGTTACTCTCTGGGTTAGTTGTAAGGGCCTTTGTCTCTATAACATGGTGTGAAGGGTTACTCTCTGGGTTAGTTGTAAGGGCCTTTGTCTCTATAACATGGTGTGAAGGTTACTCTCTGGGTTAGTTGTAAGGGCCTTTGTCTCTATAACATGGTGTGAAGGGTTCTCTCTGGGTTAGTTGTAAGGGCCTTTGTCTCTATAACATGGTGTGAAGGTTACTCTCTGGGTTAGTTGTAAGGGCCTTTGTCTCTATAACATGGTGTGAAGGTTACTCTCTGGGTTAGTTGTAGGGCCTTTGTCTCTATAACATGGTGTGAAGGGTTACTCTCTGGGTTAGTTGTAGGGCCTTTGTCTCTATAACATGGTGTGAAGGTTACTCTCTGGGTTAGTTGTAGGGCCTTTGTCTCTATAACATGGTGTGAAGGTTACTCTCTGGGTTAGTTGTAGGGCCTTTGTCTCTATAACATGGTGTGAAGGTTACTCTCTGGGTTAGTTGTAGGGCCTTTGTCTCTATAACATGGTGTGAAGGGTTCTCTCTGGGTTAGTTGTAAGGGCCTTTGTCTCTATAACATGGTGTGAAGGTTACTCTCTGGGTTAGTTGTAAGGGCCTTTGTCTCTATAACATGGTGTGAAGGGTTCTCTCTGGGTTAGTTGTAAGGGCCTTTGTCTCTATAACATGGTGTGAAGGGTTCTCTCTGGGTTAGTTGTAGGGCCTTTGTCTCTATAACATGGTGTGAAGGTTACTCTCTGGGTTAGTTGTAAGGGCCTTTGTCTCTATAACATGGTGTGAAGGTTACTCTCTGGGTTAGTTGTAAGGGCCTTTGTCTCTATAACATGGTGTGAAGGTTACTCTTTTGTAGGGCCTTTGTCTCTATAACATGGTGTGAAGGTTACTCTCTGGGTTAGTTGTAAGGGCCTTTGTCTCTATAACATGGTGTGAAGGGTTCTCTCTGGGTTAGTTGTAAGGGCCTTTGTCTCTATAACATGGTGTGAAGGTTACTCTCTGGGTTAGTTGTAAGGGCCTTTGTCTCTATAACATGGTGTGAAGGGTTCTCTCTGGGTTAGTTGTAAGGGCCTTTGTCTCTATAACATGGTGTGAAGGTTACTCTCTGGGTTAGTTGTAAGGGCCTTTGTCTCTATAACATGGTGTGAAGGTTACTCTCTGGGTTAGTTGTAGGGCCTTTGTCTCTATAACATGGTGTGAAGGTTACTCTCTGGGTTAGTTGTAAGGGCCTTTGTCTCTATAACATGGTGTGAAGGTTACTCTCTGGGTTAGTTGTAAGGGCCTTTGTCTCTATAACATGGTGTGAAGGTTACTCTCTGGGTTAGTTGTAGGGCCTTTGTCTCTATAACATGGTGTGAAGGGTTCTCTCTGGGTTAGTTGTAGGGCCTTTGTCTCTATAACATGGTGTGAAGGTTACTCTCTGGGTTAGTTGTAAGGGCCTTTGTCTCTATAACATGGTGTGAAGGTTACTCTCTGGGTTAGTTGTAAGGGCCTTTGTCTCTATAACATGGTGTGAAGGGTTCTCTCTGGGTTAGTTGTAAGGGCCTTTGTCTCTATAACATGGTGTGAAGGGTTCTCTCTGGGTTAGTTGTAAGGGCCTTTGTCTCTATAACATGGTGTGAAGGTTACTCTCTGGGTTAGTTGTAGGGCCTTTGTCTCTATAACATGGTGTGAAGGTTACTCTCTGGGTTAGTTGTAAGGGCCTTTGTCTCTATAACATGGTGTGAAGGTTACTCTCTGGGTTAGTTGTAGGGCCTTTGTCTCTATAACATGGTGTGAAGGGTTCTCTCTGGGTTAGTTGTAGGGCCTTTGTCTCTATAACATGGTGTGAAGGTTACTCTCTGGGTTAGTTGTAAGGGCCTTTGTCTCTATAACATGGTGTGAAGGTTACTCTGGGTTAGTTGTAAGGGCCTTTGTCTCTATAACATGGTGTGAAGGTTACTCTCTGGGTTAGTTGTAGGGCCTTTGTCTCTATAACATGGTGTGAAGGGTTCTCTCTGGGTTAGTTGTAGGGCCTTTGTCTCTATAACATGGTGTGAAGGTTACTCTCTGGGTTAGTTGTAGGGCCTTTGTCTCTATAACATGGTGTGAAGGTTACTCTCTGGGTTAGTTGTAAGGGCCTTTGTCTCTATAACATGGTGTGAAGGTTACTCTCTGGGTTAGTTGTAAGGGCCTTTGTCTCTATAACATGGTGTGAAGGTTACTCTCTGGGTTAGTTGTAGGGCCTTTGTCTCTATAACATGGTGTGAAGGTTACTCTCTGGGTTAGTTGTAGGGCCTTTGTCTCTATAACATGGTGTGAAGGGTACTCTCTGGGTTAGTTGTAAGGGCCTTTGTCTCTATAACATGGTGTGAAGGTTACTCTCTGGGTTAGTTGTAGGGCCTTTGTCTCTATAACATGGTGTGAAGGTTACTCTGGGTTAGTTGTAGGGCCTTTGTCTCTATAACATGGTGTGAAGGGTTCTCTCTGGGTTAGTTGTAAGGGCCTTTGTCTCTATAACATGGTGTGAAGGTTACTCTCTGGGTTAGTTGTAAGGGCCTTTGTCTCTATAACATGGTGTGAAGGTTACTCTGGGTTAGTTGTAAGGGCCTTTGTCTCTATAACATGGTGTTACTCTCTGGGTTAGTTGTAGGCCTTTGTCTCTATAACATGGTGTGAAGGTTACTCTCTGGGTTAGTTGTAGGGCCTTTGTCTCTATAACATGGTGTGAAGGTTACTCTCTGGGTTAGTTGTAAGGGCCTTTGTCTCTATAACATGGTGTGAAGGTTACTCTCTGGGTTAGTTGTAGGGCCTTTGTCTCTATAACATGGTGAAGGTTACTCTCTGGGTTAGTTGTAAGGGTCTTTGTCTCTATAACATGGTGTGA
>NW_026287032.1:2500-19020 GCF_023373465.1 Oncorhynchus keta | reverse complement strand
CATGTGTGTTTGTCTGCATGTGTCTGTACCCCAGTGTGTGTGTCTCTTCCCAGTCCCCGCTGTTCCATAAGGTGTATATTTTACCTGCTTTTTAAATCTGATTCTACTGTTGTATCAGTTACCTGATGTGGAATAGAGTTCTATGTAGTCATGGCTCTATGTAGTACTGTGTGCCTCCCATAGTCTGTTCTGGACTCGGGGACTGTGAAGAGACCTCTGGTGGCATGTCTTGTGGGGGTATGTATGGGTGTCCGAGTTGTGTGCTAGTATTTTAAACAGACAGCTCGGTACCTTCAGCTTGTCAACACCTCTTACAAAAACAAGTCACGAGGAAGTCAATCTCTCTTCCACTTTGAGTCATGAGAGATTGACATGCATATTATTAATGTTAGCTCTCTGTGTACCTCTAAGGGCCTGCCGTGTTGTTAAGAAGGCAGAGCATTGCTTTATTATGGACAGACTTCTCCCCATCTTAGCTACTGTTGTATCAATATGTTTTGACCATGACAGTTTACAATCCATGGTTACTCCACGAAGTGGTCACCTCAACTTGCTCAATTTCCACATTATTCATTACGAGATGTAGTTGAGGTTTAGAGTTTAGTGAATGATTTGTCCCAAATACAATGCTTTTAGTTTTGGAAATATTTAGGACTAACTTATTCCTTGCTACCCACTCCGAAACTAACTGCAGCTCTTTGTTAAGTGTTGCAGTCATTTCAGTCGCTGTGGTAGCTGACGTGTATAGTGTTGAATTATCCGCATACATAGACACTCTGGCTTTACTCAAAGCCAGTGGCATGTCGTTAGTAAAGATTGAAAAAATCAACGGACCTAAACTGCTACCCTGGGGAATTCCTGCTTCTACCTGGATTACGTTGGAGAGGCTTCCATTAAAGAACACCCTCTGTGTTCTGTTAGACAAGTAACTCTTTATCCACATTATAGCCGGGCTGTAAAGCCAGAACACATACGTTTTCAGCAGTAGATCAATAATGTCCAAAGCTGTAAGAAGTCTAACAAGACAGCCCCTACAAGCTGTACTGCGCCATTTTCCCTACATTTCCCCACATGGGCCAGCCCCTAGCAATTCGAGGTTCCAACCAATGAGCTTCAGCCTCTTGCATTTGAGATTACAGAGAATCTTTAAAGCATAATTGAGGAAATAAATTTATTCATGTTTTAATATTTGTGAAATTTTGCTTTAAAACTGCATTGTTTTCATCTGTGGTGCTACAAAATAAAATTGGTGTCATTTAAAGCTTTACCGCTTATGAATACTAAAAAATATAAACATGAATATTGAAAAATATAACATTTTGAATTTGACAAATGCTTCAATATATTGTTGACCAAGAACATAATATCCTCAACAGGCATATATATCACAGTTCTAGAGTGGGATCTCTGCTACTTTCAGAGATGATTTGTAAAGCATTACCAACATCTGTCGTTCTGCCCCTGAACAGGCAGATAACCCACTGTTCCCAGGCCAGTCATTCAAAATAAGAATTTGTTCTTAACTGACTTGCCTGGTTAAATAAAGGTAAAATAAAAAAATAAAGAGTGAATGTGAAAATGGATTCAAAATGGTCGCCCTCTGCTGGTGATTTGCAGGATGTGCAATGATTACAAGTAAAAGGGAGCTGTGATTGGTTACATTGCCGACTATGCCAATTTCTATGTATAAAATGGACCGTAACTTTAAAAAACTAGCAGAGATTCCACTTTGATATGCCCGTATAGTATTATTATATTCAACAATATATTGAAACATTTGGCAAAATTAAAAACATATTCATGTTTATATTTTCAATATTCATAAATTCATGTAATAAAAGATTGTTATTGAAATGATAATAATAATCAAATTACAGAGCAAGCGGGACAGTTTCACGTGACACCGACCGTTTTCTTTGTAGCATCTAGATGAAACATAATGGAGTCTTAAAGGAGGCCTGGGTAAAGCTAAAAAATGTCACAAATATTCCAAACTTCAATTCATTATTTCTCAAATATGCTTTTAGGCACATAGATACATAGGAACTAAATGGATGGAATGGAGTGAAAATGTAAATCATTTTTTTTGTGTCCTGGTTTCGTGAGGAATCACCCATATGCCTCTGGTTGAAAAGTAGTGCACTATATAGGAATATGGTCCCATTTAGGATGCACCCATTAGCTTCACAGCCGGTGTACAGTACTGAAACAGATGGGAGTTTGTAGAATTGTCTCTGTATTTCTGTGGCTTCTGGACCAAACCAAACCACAGTAGAGATGAAGGAGGAAGTCTTTGATCGGACTCATTGCTTTTGATTCCACCTCCTGGGACACCGTTTTCCTCAGTTTTGATAAAGCTGGCTGAAGTGAATATTTATAAAAGTGTTACTACATCCTTATAACAGTGTTATTACAGTGTTATAACCTCCTCACCGCTTCAGACAGGCCGTCTCCAGGTTGAATATGTTATTACAGTGTTATAACCTCCCTCACCGTTTCAGACAGGCCGTCTCCAGGTTGAATATGTTATTACAACATTGAAATTGTTTATTACAGTGTTATAACCTCCTCACCGTTTCAGACAGGCCGTCTTCCAGGTTGAATGTTATTACAACATTAGAGTGTTATTACAGTGTTATAACCTCCTCACCGTTTCGTGACAGGCCGTCTCCAGGTTGAATATGTTATTACAGTGTTATAACCTCCCTCACCGTTTCAGACAGGCAGTCTCCAGGTTGAATATGTTATTACAGTGTTATAACCTCACCGTTCTTCAGACAGGCCGCTCCAGGTTGAATATGTTATTACAGTGTTGCAACCTCCCTCACCGTTCAGACAGGCCGTCTCCAGGTTGAATATGTTATTACAGTGTTATAACCTCCCCTCACCGTTCAGACAGGCCGTCTCCAGGTTGAATATGTTATTACAGTGTTATAACCTCCTCACCGTTTCAGACAGGCCGTCTCCAGGTTGAATATGTTATTACAGTGTTATAACCTCACCGTTTCAGACAGGCCGCCCTCCAGGTTGAATATGTTATTACAGTGTTATAACCTCACCGTTTCAGACAGGCCGTCTTCCAGGTTGAATATGTGTTATTACAGTGTTATAACCTCCCCTCTACCGTTTCAGACAGGCCGTCTCCAGGTTGAAGATGTCAAAGTCCCAGGAGTCTTCATTCTCCATTGTCTGGGCAAACCCAGTGGAGGAGGGATGTCATTCAACGAAAGGGGCATGGCTAGGTGACTTGGGAGGTGGGGCTCTGAGAGGGGGACGGGGTGCGGGGGTGAGAGGGAGAGGGGGAGATGTTGGGGGAGAGAGAGGCAAATCAAAACGGCGCTTTACGTGATCAACATCATTATCGTAATCATCATCTTCATCACTATGCCAGGAGAGCAATACTGTACGTACGTTTCGCAGCAAAGATGTATTCGTTTCCTGATAATCTGCGCAAGCCATCCTGTGAAAGAGAGAGAGAGAGAGAGAGAGAGAGAGAGAGAGAGAGAGAGAGAGAGAGAGAGAGAGAGAGAGAGGAGAGAAAGAGAGGGAGAGAAAGAGAGGGAGAGAGAGAGAGAAAGAGTGAGAGAGAGAAAGAAAGAGAGAGAGAAGAGAGAGAGAGAAAGAAAGAGAGAGAGAGAGAGAGAGAGAGAGAGAGAGAGAGAGAGAGAGAGAGAGAATGAGGAGAGAGAGAATGAGAGAGAGAGAAGAGAGAATGAGAGAGAGAGAATGAGAGAGAGAGAGAGAGAGGAGAGAGAGAGAGAGAGAGAATGAGAGAGAGAGAGCGAGAGAGAGAGAATGAGAGAGAGAGAGAGAATGAGAGATAGAGAGAGAGAGAGAGGGGAAGAGAGAGAGAGAGAGGGGAAGAGAGAGAGAGGGGAAGAGAAAGAGAGAGAGAGAGAGAGAGAGAGAGAGAGAGAGAGAGAGAGAGAATGAGAGATAGAGAGAGAGAGAGAGGGGAAGAGAGAGAGGGGAAGAGAAAGAGAGAGAGAGACAAACAGAGAGAATAATAATTATATCAGTCCATAGTTTCAGACACTGTCAAATTAAATGAATGTCAAGAAATTACTACGCCCAATCCATAACCACTTTAATAGACTACAGCTCAACATCCAACACCATAGTACCCTCCAAGCTCATCATCAAGCTGGAGGCCCTGGGTCTCAACCCCGCCCTGTGCAATTGGGTCCTGGACTTTCTGATGGGCCGCCCCCAGGTGGTGAAGGTAGGAAACAACATCTCCACTTCGCTGACCATCAAAACTGGGGCCCCACAAGGGTGCGTGCTCTTCCCCCTCCTGTACTCCCTGTGCACCCGACTGCGTGGCCATGCACGCTCCAACTCAATCATCACATTTGCAGACGACACAACAGTGGTGGGCTTGATTACCAACAAAGACGAGACGGCCTACAGGGAGGAGGTGAGGGCATTCGGAGTGTGGTGTCAGGAAACAACCTCTCACTCAACGTCAACAAAACAAAGGAGATGATCATGGACTTCAGGAAACAGCAGAGGGAGCACCCACCTATCTACATCGAAGGACAGTAGTGGAGAAGGTGGAAAGTTTTAAGTTCTCGGCGTACAGATCACAGACAAACTGAAATGGTCCACCCACACTGACAGTGTGGTGAAGGCGCAACAGAGCCTCTCAACCTCAGGAGACTGAAGAAATGTGGCCTGTCACCTAAAACCCTGACGTACTTTTTACAGATGCACAATCGAGAGCATCCTGTCAGGCTGGGTGTGGCAACTGCACCACCCTGAACTGCAAGGCTCTCAGAGGGTGGTGTGGTCTGCACAACGCATCACCGGGGGATAACTACCTGCCTCCAAGACACCTACACCACCCGATGTCACAGGAAGGCCAAAAAGATCAAGGACAACAATCACCCGAGCTACTGCCTGTTCACCCCGCTACCATCCAGAAGGCGAGGTCAGTATAGGTGCATCAAAGCTGGGACCAAGAGAAAGAAAAACAGCTTCTATCTCAAGGCCATCAGACTGCTAAATAGCTATCACTAACTCAGAGAGACTGCTACCTACATAGACACTCATATCAATGGCCACTTTAATAATGTTTACATATCTCACACTACTCATATCATAAACTCAGCAAAAAAAGAAACGTCCTCTCACTATCAACTGCGTTTATTTTCAGCAAACTTAACATGTTTAAATATTAGTATGAACATAACAAGATTCAACAACTGAGACACAGACATGTGACTAACAGAAATGGAATA
Source organism: Oncorhynchus keta (assembly GCF_023373465.1). Classification (NCBI taxonomy): domain Eukaryota; kingdom Metazoa; phylum Chordata; class Actinopteri; order Salmoniformes; family Salmonidae; genus Oncorhynchus; species Oncorhynchus keta. The sequence goes on along the minus strand of NW_026287032.1, from coordinate 13,780 downwards.
ATGTGTCCCTGAACAAAGGGAGGGGGGGTGGGGGTCAAAATCAAAAGTAACAGTCAGTATCTGGTGTGGCCACCAGCTGCATTATGCATCTCCTCCTCATGGACTGCGCCAGATTTGCCAGTTCTTGCTGTGTGATGTTACCCCACTCTTCCACCAAGGCACCTTCAAGTTCCCAGACATTTCTGGGGGGGGAAGGCCCTAGCCCTCACCCTCCGATCCAACAGGTCCCAGACATTTCTGGGGGAAAGGCCCAAGCCCTCATCCTCCGATCCAACAGGTCCCAGACATTCCTGTAGCTCAGTTGGTAGAGCTGGCGCTTGTAACGCCTCCGATTCCCGGACCACCCACAGGTCACACATGACTAAGTCGCTTTGGATAAAAGCGTCTGCTAAATGGTACGAGGGAAAGGCCCTAGCCCTCACCTCCTCCGAGATCCCTCAGCCCTCACCCTCCGATACAACAGGTCCCAGACGTGCTCAATGGGATTGAGATCCGGGCTCAGGCCTCGGTCAATAACACTCATTCCTTCGGCGATAAACGCAAATCCGACCATCACCCCTGGTGAGACAAAACCACGACTTCGTCAGGAAGAGCACTTTTTGCCAGTCCTGTCTGGTCCACCGACGGAGGGGTTTGTGCCCAGAGGCGATGTTGTTAGTCCTGTCTGGTCCACCGACGGAGGGGTTTGTGCCCAGAGGCGATGTTGTTGCCAGTCCTGTCTGGTCCACCGACGGAGGGGTTTGTGCCCAGAGGCGACGTTGTTGCCAGTCCTGTCTGGTCCACCGACGGAGGGGTTTGTGCCCAGAGGCGATGTTGTTGCCAGTCCTGTCTGGTCCACCGACGGAGGGGTTTGTGCCCAGAGGCGATGTTGTTGCTGGTGATGTCTTTTGTGGACCTGTCTGTCCAGCCTCTCTCAGCCTATTGCGGACAGTCTGAGCACTGGGAGGGGTGTATTGTGTATTCCTGTGGTGTAACTCGGCCGATTGTCGTTGCCATCCTGTATCCTGTACCGATCCTGTGCTGGTCCACCTGTATCCTGTACCGATCCTGGGGTGTCGTTGCCATCCTGTATCCTGTAGATCCTGTGCAGGTGTTGTTGCCTGTAGATCCTGTGCAGGTGTCGTCCATCCCTGATCCTGTATCGATCCTGTGCAGGTGTTGTTGCCCCTGTATCCTGTATCGATCCTGTGCAGGTGTCGTTGCCATCCTGTATCCTGTACCGATCCTGTCAGGTGTCGTCCATCCTGTACCAATCTGGCAGGTGGTTGCCGGGCCCTGTACCTGTCCCAGCAGGTGTAATGTTGTTGTACCATCCTGTCTGGGTCGTTGCCATCCTGTATCCTGTACCGATCCTGTGCAGGTGTTGTTACCATCCTGTACCTGTCCCGCAGGTGTTGTTGCTGGTGATGTCCTGTGCAGGTGTCGTTGCCATCTGTATCCTGTACCAATCCTGTGCAGGTGTCGTTGCCTCCCTGTACCTGTCCCGCAGGTGTAATGTCTGATGCACTGATCCTGGAGGTGTGTTGCCATCCTGTATCCTGTACCAATCCTGTGCAGGTGTCGTTGCATCCTGTATCCTGTACCAATCCTGTGCAGGTGTCGTTGCCATCCTGTACCTGTCCCGCAGGTGTAATGTTGAGGATGTACCATCCTGTGCAGGTGTTGTTGCCGTCCTGTACCTGTCCCGCAGGTGTGATGTTCGGATGTACCGATCCTGTGCAGGTGATGTTACACGTGGTCTGCCACTGCGAGGACGATCAGCTGTCCGTCCTGTCTCCCCTGTAGCGCTGTCTTGCCGACGGTCTGCAAGCTGTTAGTGTCTTAACGAACCGTTCCACAGGTGCATGTTCATTCATTGTTTATGGTTCATTGAACAAGCATGGGAAACCGTGTTTAAACCCTTTACAAAAGCTAAAACCGTGTTTAAACCCTTTACAACAAGTGCATGTTTAAACCCTTTACAACAAGCATGGGAAACAGTGTTTAAACCCTTTACAACAAGGTGTTTAAACCCTTGAACAAGCCTGGGAAACAGTGTTTAAACCCTTTACAACAAGCATGGGGAAACAGTGTTTAAACCCTTTACAATGAACATCTGTGAAGTTATTTGGATTTTTACAAATGATCTTTGAAAGACAGGGTCCTAAAAAGAGACGTTTCTGTTTTTATGTATATACTGTATCTTTATACCATCTATTGCACCTTGCCTATGCCGCTCGGACATCGCTCATCCATATATTTATATGTACATATTTCTTATTCCATCCCTTTAGGTTTGTGTGTATCAGGTAGTTGTTGTGGAATTGTTAGATATTACTGCACTGTCGGAACTAGAAGCACAAGCATTTCTGCTACACTCCCGCAATAGCATCTGCTAACCATGTGTATGTGTGACCAATGACATCTATTAACCAATAACATCTGCATCTGTGAATGTGACCAATAGCATCTGTGAATGTGACCAATAGCATCTGTGAATGAATGACCAATAGCATCTGTGAATGTGACCAATAGCATCTGTGAATGTGACCAATAGCATCTGTGCATGTGACCCCAAAAATAGTGATTTGATTTAGGCGTTTTCATCCGTCTTCTTCCTTTCACCAGACAGATGAATTACAACTAAACCCTTGTTCCTCCATCTTGTTACAGACTTCATTCACGATTCAGAGAAAAGCCGTCCTAACGCTGCAGCCCAAGCTAAGTCTGTGTAATCAAACTAGTATCTGGTTTGGAGAATGATGACCACCATATGTGTGGCCCGCATAGCGGTGTCCAGAGGGACATCGGGTCCGAGGGACAACGGTCCAAAGGGACATCGGTCCGAAGGACAACGGTCCAAAGGGACATCGGTCCAAAGGACATCGGTCCAAAGGGACATCGGGTCCAAAGGGACATCGGTCCAAAGGGACATCGGTCCAGAGGGACATCGGTCCAAAGGGACATCGGTCCAAACGGATATCAATCCAAACGGACATCGGTCCAGCGACATCGGTCCGGCGGGACATCGTCCAGAGGGACATCGGTCCAAAGGGACATCGGTCCAAACGGACATCGGGTCCAAACGGACATCGGTCCAGAGGGACATCGGTCCAAAGGGACATCGGTCCAAACGGACATCGGTCCAGAGGGACATCGGTCCAGAGGGACATCGGGTCCAAATGGACATCGGGTCCAGAGGGACATCGTCCAGAGGGACATCGGTCCAAAGGGACATCGGGTCCAAACGGACATCGGTCCAAAGGGACATCGGTCCAGAGGGACATCGGTCCAAAGGGACATCGTCCAAAGGGACATCGGTCCAAACGGTCCAGTCACGGGTCCAAAGGGACATCGTCCAAACGGTCATCGGGTCCAAAGGACATCGGTCCAAAGGACCATGTCTATGTGCCAACGCAAGTCAATGGATGAATCTCTCCCAAAACCCTCAGGACTGTTCCTGTTGTCGTCACCACAGCTAGTTACGCTGCCAGAATGGGTATTGGCTGCTATGAAATGATCTGTAGTGGGTATTGGTGTGTGTGTGTGTGTGTGTGTGTGTGTGTGTGTGTGTGTGTGTGTTCCAAGGCACCACAGCCAGTTTACACCGCATCTGTAGTGTGTGCCACAGCATCTGTGTGTGTGTGTGTGTGTGTGTGTGTGTGTGTGTGTGTGTGTGTGTGTGTGTGTGTGTGTGGTGGTGGTGTGTGTGTTCCTTGTTGTCGTCACCACAGCTAGTTACGCTGGCAGGCACGTTGTGAATGGGTATTGGCAGCCACAGCATCTGTAGTGTGTGTGTGTGTGTGTGTGTGTGTGTGTGTGTGTGTGTGTGTGTGTGTTGTTGTGTGCCAGTTTACACTGCAGCACGTTGTGAATGTCGCCACAGCACGGTGTGTGGAGTGTGAATGACACATATTCTGACGTGTGAGAGATGAACCTGTGTGCTCTTGTTGTCGCCAACTGAATAGCACTCCGAATGGGCATCTCCCAGCATGCCTGGGCTGTGGAGTTGTAGGTACAGGCAGTACACTCACCAAGGCTACCACAGGCCTGCAGTGTGTACTGGCCTGTGTGTGTGTCTGTGTGTGTCTGTGTGTACTGTCTCTGTGTGTGTGTGTGTCTGTGTGTGTACTGTCTCTGTGTGTGTGTGTGTGTGTGTGTGTGTGTGTGTCTGTGTGTGTGTGTGTGTCTGTGTGTGTGTGTGCGCGTGTGTGTGTGTGTGTGTACTGTCCTGTGTGTGTGTGCATGTGTGTGTGTGTGTGTGTGTGTGTGTGCACTGTCTCTCTGTGTGTGTGTGTCCGTGTGTGTGTGTCTGTGTGCATGTGTGTGTGTGTGTGTACTGTCTCTGTGTGTGTGTATGCATGTGTGTGTGTGGGTATGTGTGTGTGTGTGTCTGTGTGTGTGTGTACTGTCTCTGTGTGTGTGTGTGGTGTATGTGTGTGTGTGTGTGTCACAGAGACAGAGGAGTGAGTGTTTACTTAAGGAAAGTGAGAAAGGGAAGAGGAGTAGGGGCTCCTACCTTGACCCCTACATTGTCAGGATCGCAGCGTTGCTTCCTGTACACAGCAGCTATTTAAAGACCGTCTTCCTGATTCCACAACAGCTCAGCTCCGCTTGAACAGCCTGTCTGTGGTGCTGTCAGCCCGCTTTGAACAGCCTGTTCAGCAGCTGTCAGCCCATGAACAGCCTGTCTGTGGTGCTGTTTTTCAGGCTCCGCTTGAACAGCCTGTCTGTGGTGCTACGGGCCCATTGAACAGCCTGTCTGTGGTGCTGTCAGCTCATCACCGCTTTGAACAGCCTGTCTGTGGTGCTGTCAGCTCCGGGGCTTTGAACAGCCTGTCTGTGGTGCTGTCAGCTCAGCGCCGCTTTGAACAGCCTGTCTGTGGTGCTGTCAGCTCAGCGCCGCTTAACAGCCTGTGTCTGTGGCCTGTTCTGTCAGCTCCGCCTTGAACAGCCTGTCTGTGGTGCTGTCAGCTCCGCTTTGAACAGCCTGTCTGTGGTGCTGTCAGCTCCGCTTTGAACAGCCTGTCTGTGGTGCTGTCCGCTCAGCGCCGCTTTGAACAGCCTGTCTGTGGTGCTGTCAGCCCGCTTGCAGCCGCTGTTGAGAAACAGCCTGTCTGTGGTGCCTGTCAGACGCCGGCTTTGAACAGCCTGTCTGTGGTGCTGTCAGCTCAGCGCCGCTTGAACAGCCTGTCTGTGGTGCTGTCAGCTCAGCTCCGAACAGCCTGTCTGTGGTGCTGGTCACGTCGCCGCCTTGAACAGCCAGCCTGTCTGTGGTGCTGTCAGCGCCGCTTTGAACAGCCTGTCTGTGGTGCTGTCAGCTCAGCGCTTGAACAGCCTGTCTGTGGTGCTGCTCAGCTCCGCTTTGAACAGCCTGTCTGTGGTGCTGTCAGCTCCGCACTGAATTTCTAGCCTGTCTGTGGTGCTGTCAAGCGCCGCTTGAACAGCCTGTCTGTGGTGCTGTCCGCTCCGCTTTGAACAGCCTGTCTGTGGTGCTGTCAGCTCAGCGGCTTTGAACAGCCTGTCTGTGGTGCTGTCCGCTCAGTGCAGAACTACAGTACGCCCAGAATACATCACTGTCGTACCAAAGCAGTTTAGGGGTGGAACAAAACATCGGACTCCACAGAATAAATAGCCAATAGTAAAACATATTGAACCCATTACAAGCTACATACATAATAACACTACCATGCAGATAGTTCACCTTCTCTGATTTCATATCTCTCTCTCTCTCTCTCTCTCTCTCTCTCTCTCTCTCTCTCTCTCTCTCTCCCTCTCTCTCTCTCTCCCTCTCCTCCTCTCTCTCTCCTTCCTCTCTCTCTCTCTCTCCTCCCTCTCTCTCTCTCTCCCTTCTCCTCTCTCTCCCTCTCTCTCCTCCCCCCTCTCTCTCCCTCTCTCTCCCTCCCTCTCTCTCTCTCCTCCTCTCTCTCTCTCTCCCTCTCACCCTCCCACCTCTCTCTCTCTCCCCTCCATCTCCTCTCCATCTCTCTCCCACCCACCTCCTATCCCATCTGTCAGTCTGTGTTAAAGTAAGTAATTCTCATTCCTCTCGTCTTCCTAAGAACAGGATGTTTCCAGACTGCTGGAGTCCAGAGGGAGACAGGAGTGTCAAATGCCAGTGTGTGTGTTTCAGTGTGTGTTTCAAAAAAGTGTGTGTGTGTTCAGTGTATGTGTGTTTCAGTGTGTTTCAGTGTTTCAGTGTGTATGTTTCAGTGTGTGTGTATGTTTCAGTGTGCAGTTTGAGTGTTTCAGTGTGTGTTTCAGTGAGTGTATGTTTCAGTGTATGTGTGTTTGAGTGTTTCAGTGTGTATGTTTCAGTGTATGTGTGTTTGAGTGTTTCAGTGTGTGTGTGTTGAGTGTGTATGTTTCAGTGTGTGTGTGTTTATGTTTCAGTGTGTATGTTTCAGTGTGTGTGTATGTTTCAGTGTATGTGTGTTTCAGTGTTTGTGAGTGTTTCAGTGTGTGTGTTTCAGTGAGGGTGTGTGTTTCAGTGTGTGTGTATGTTTCAGTGTGTGTGTTTGTTTCAGTGTGTGTGTGTGTTTCAGTGTGTGTATGTTTCAGTGTGTATGTATGTCTCAGTGTGTGTATGTTTCAGTGTGTATGTATGTTTCAGTGTGTGTATGTCTCAGTGTGTGTATGTGTGGCCTATCCTCTCAGCTTACTGGAGCACAAAGGACAATCTAACACTTCCTCTGAGGCAGCAGCCAAGACTGCCAACTTGGCACTCTCTCTCACTCTGCTACGGCCCACGTACACACACACACACACACACACACACACACACACACACACACACACACACACACACACACACACACACACACACACACACACACACACACACACACACACACACACACACTAAACAGAGACATACACAGGCTCACGTACACTAGAGCTCTGCATCTATTGACCCCTAACCCCCGACCTTTACCGTCATCAGTCCTCCCACCAGGTCGTTAGTATGAGGGTCTTCCTCCTTGGTGCCCAGCTGAGGAGAGTAGAGCCTGTGGTCCTCAGGATCTCCAGGACCCCGGTCCAGGGCCTCTGCTACGGGCATTGGACTAGACTCCTGGGCTGCGTTGATGATGTTGATCACCTGGAGGGTGAATGGTAACACAGATATCATGGTTAGATAGAGAGATATCATGGTTAGATAGAGAGATATCATGGTTAGATAGAGATATCATGGTTAGATAGAGAGATATCATGGTTAGATAGAGATATCATGGTTAGATAGAGAGATATCATGGTTAGATAGAGAGATATCATGGTTAGATAGAGAGATATCATGGTTAGATAGAGAGATATCATGGTTAGATAGAGAGATATCATGGTTAGATAGAGAGATATCATGGTTAGATAGAGAGATATCATGGTTAGATAGAGAGATATCATTGTTAGATAGAGAGATATCATGGTTAGATAGAGAGATATCATGATTAGAGAGAGAGAAAGAAAGATATCATGTTAGAGAGAGAGAGAGAAAGAAAGATATCATGTTAGAGAGAGAGAGAGAAAGAAAGATATCATGTTTAGAGAGAGAGAAAGACAGATATCATGGTTAGAGAGAGAGAAAGAAAGATATCATGGTTAGAGAGAGAGAAAGAAAGATATCATGTTAGAGAGAGAGAGAAAGATATCATGGTTAGAGAGAGAGAGAGAGGCAACACAATAAAACCTGAATTATAAAATAGCAGAGGTTGAATTTACTCAACTCTTTCTGAAACATTTATTACAACTTGTTTCTACTACAGAGACTGAGGAGAGGCGGGACAATGGTAGTTCCTACTGCCAGAACTAACCTGATGCAGCTGTAGACAGACAGACAGACAGACAGACAGACAGACAGACAGACAGACAGACAGACAGACAGACAGACAGACAGACAGACAGACAGACAGAGACAGACAGACATGACAGACAGACAGAGAGACAGAGAGAGACAGAGAGACAGACAGACAGGACAGACAGACAGACAGACAGACAGACAGACAGACAGGACAGACAGACAGACAGAACCTTTGAGGGACTAGGAGTGGTCATGTGACAGAACCTTGAGGACTAGGAGTGGTCATGTGACAGAACCTTGAGGACTAGGGAGGGTCATGTGACAGAACTTTGAGGACTAGGAGTGGTCATGTGACAGAACCTGAGGGAGTGGTCATGTGACAGAACCTTGAGGACTAGGAGTGGTCATGTGACAGAACTTAAAGTACCACAGATATCCTATATGACTATATGACTGTATGACTGTGTAGTAAATGACAGAGTTGTGTAAGTCATTGTATGAAACGTAGGCACCTTGGTGATTGGAGCTTCGATGGTCATGGAGTGGATTCTGGCCATGGAGGAGTGTCTTCTCTGGGAACTGCCTGGAAACATGAGGACAAAACTCAACCACCACTGAGCTTTATACCCAACGGATACGTTCAGCAGCCAATAACACAGGACTGTTTTTTTACTAGTTTACTAACGGGAACCTGCCTGCATTAAATGAGGTCTACAAAGTGACTAAAAGAGGAAAGTAGGAGAGACGAGGAGAGGAAGAGGAGGAGAGATGGAGAGACGTGGAGAGGAAGATCAGAGAGAAGAGGAGAGAGGAAGAGGAGGAGAGACATGGAGAGACGGGGAGGAGGAAGATCAGGAGAGGAAGAGGAGGAGAGGAAGAGGAGGAGAGACATGGAGAGACATGGAGAAGATCAGGGAGAGGAAGAGGAGGAGAGAAGGAGAGACGGAGAGGAAGACGAGGAGAGGAGACTAGAGAGGAAGACGAGGGAGAGAAGAGGAGAGGAAGATGAGAGACGTGGAGAGGAAGACGAGGAGAGGAAGAGGAGGAGAGACGAAGAGGAAGACAGGAGAGACGGGAGAGGAAGATCGAGGAAGAGGAAGACGAGGAAGAGGAAGAGGAGGAGAGACATGGAGAGACGTGAGAGGAAGACGAGGAAGAGGAAGACGAGGAAGAGGAAGAGGAGGAGGAGATGGAAGATGAGGAGAGGAAGACTAGAGAGGAAGACGGAGGAGAGACGTGGGAGAGACGGGAGAGGAAGACGAGGAGAGGAAGACGGGAGAGACGTGAGAGAGGAGAGGAAGACGAGGAGAGGAACGAGGAGAGGAAGACGAGGAGAGGAAGATGAGGAGAGGAAGAGGGGAGGACCACGACACTGGCTTGACGGGAGAGGAAGACGTCATGAGAGGATCCATCTCCAAAGATGTGTCCAGAAATAAGACGAGGAGAGAGGATCATGTTCATTTGAGAGAGAAGACTAGGAGAGGAAGACGAGGAGAGGAAGACTACCCTCGTAGACAATCCCTCCCTCCCTCTCTGTCCCAGTCCTCTCACCATCACTCCCCTCCCTCCCTCTCTGTCCCAGTCCTCTCACCATCACTCCCTCCCTCCCTCTCTGTCCCAGTCCTCTCACCATCACACCCTCCCTCCCTCTCTGTCCCAGTCCTCTCACCATCGCTCCCTCCCTCCCTCTCTGTCCCAGTCCTCTCACCATCACTCCCTCCCTCCCTCTCTGTCCCAGTCCTCTCACCATCACTCCCTCCCTCTCTGTCCCAGTCCTCTCACCATCACTCCCTCCCTCCCTCTCTGTCCCAGTCCTCTCACCATCACTCCCTCCCTCCCTCTCTGTCCCAGTCCTCTCACCATCACTCCCTCCCTCCCTCTCTGTCCCAGTCCTCTCACCATCACTCCCTCCCTCCTCTCTGTCCCAGTCCTCTCACCATCACTCCCTCCCTCCCTCTCTGTCCCAGTCCTCTCACCATCACTCCCTCCCTCTCTCTGTCCCAGTCCTCTCACCATCACTCCCTCCCTCTCTGTCCCAGTCCTCTCACCATCACTCCCCCTCCCTCTCTGTCCCAGTCCTCTCACCATCACTCCCTCCCTCCCTCTCTGTCCCAGTCCTCTCACCATCGCTCCCTCCTCTCTGTCCCAGTCCTCTCACCATCACTCCCTCCCTCCTCTCTGTCCCAGTCCTCTCACCATCACTCCCTCCCTCCCTCTCTGTCCCAGTCCTCTCACCATCACTCCCTCCCTCCCCTCTCTGTCCCAGTCCTCTCACCATCGCTCCCTCCCTCCCTCTCTGTCCCAGTCCTCTCACCATCGCTCCCTCCCTCCCTCTCTGTCCCAGTCCTCTCACCATCGCTCCCTCCCTCCCTCTCTGTCCCAGTCCTCTCACCATCGCTCCCTCCCTCCCTCTCTGTCCCAGTCCTCTCACCATCGCTCCCTCCCTCCTCTCTGTCCCAGTCCTCTCACCATCGCTCCCTCCCTCTCTGTCCCAGTCCTCTCACCATCGCTCGCTCCCTCCCTCCCCTCAGTCCTTTCTAACAACCCTCCCTCCCCTCAGACCTCTCAGCAACCCTCCCTCCCCTCACTTTTCTCTCTCTCACCAATGCTCCTCCCAATCCCTCCTGCAATCTCTCTTAATCCTCTCACAATCCTCTCACCAATCCTCCCACCAATCCTCCTCTCCCAATCCTCTCCCTCCTCTCACCAATCCTCCCCTCCTCCTCACCAGTCCTCTCACCAATCCTCTCCTCTCTCCTCTTTCCTCCTCGTGTACCATCCTCCTCCCTCCTCTCCTCCTCACCACGCCCCTCCTCTCCTCCTCTAACCATCGCTCCCTCCCTCCTCCCTCCCTCCCTCTCCTCCTCACCATCGCCCTCCCTCCCCTCGAGACGTCACTCCCCTCCCCTCTGACGTCCTCAACGATACCTCCCTCCCTCTCGGTCCTCTCACCCTCCCTCCCCCTCCCTGACTGTCCCATGTCTAGGGAGGGAGTCCTCTCCCAATACACCCACTCTCTGTCCCAGTCCTCTCACCATCGCTCCCTCCCACTCTGTCCCAGTCCTCACACCCTCCCTCCCTCCCTCCCTCTCACACCTCCCTCCCCATCCCCTCCCTCCCCCTCCCAGTCCTCTCACCATCCCTCCCTCCCCCCTCAGTAACTCCCTCTTCTCCTCTCACCATAGTCCTCTCACAATCCCTCCCTCCCCCTCTCACCCATAGGTCTTCTCCTCTCACATAGCTCCTCCCAGGCACCTCACCTCTCCTCATAGGGCCTCCCTCTCCTCCTCCCTCCCTCCTATCCCTCCCTCCTCTCCCCTCTCACCCTCCCAGGCTCCCTCAGGCCCTCAGTCCACACACAGGCACCCCTCTTTGTCCTCTACCATCCCTCCCTCCTCCCTCTCCCTCTCTCACCATCGCTCCTTCCCTTCCTCTTCAAAATCCCTCCTTTTCCTCTCCCTTACGCTCCCCTCCCTCCCTCCTCTCCTCTCCTTATCGCTCCTCCCTCA
>NW_026287031.1:0-31266 GCF_023373465.1 Oncorhynchus keta | reverse complement strand
GTAAGTCTCTCTCTCAGTAAGGTGTGATTGGATAGAACACAGTAAGTCTCTCTCTCTCAGTAAGGTGTGATTGGATAGAACACAGTAAGTCTCTCTCTCAGTAAGGTGTGATTGGATAGAACACAGTAAGTCTCTCTCTCTCAGTAAGGTGTGATTGGATAGAACACAGTAAGTCTCTCTCTCTCAGTAAGGTGTGATTGGATAGAACACAGTAAGTCTCTCTCTCTCAGTAAGGTGTGATTGGATAGAACACAGTAAGTCTCTCTCTCTCAGTAAGGTGATTGGATAGAACACAGTAAGTCTCTCTCTCTCTCAGTAAGTGATTGACAGAACACAAAAAAATTCTCTCTCAGTAAGGTGTGGATTTGGATAGAACACAGCCCTCTCTCTCAGTAAGGTGTGATTGGTTAGAACACAGTAAGTCTCTCTCTCAGTAAGTTGTGATTGACAGAACACAGTAAGTCTCTCTCCTCAGTAAGGTGTGATTGGATAGAACACAGTAAGTCTCTCTCTCAGTAAGGTGTGATTGGATAGAACACAGTAAGTCTCTCTCTCAGTAAGGTGTGATTGGGTAGAACAAGTAAGTCTCTCTCTCAGTAAGGTGTGATTGGATAGAACAAAGTAAGTCTCTCTCTCAGTAAGGTGTGATTGGATAGAACAAGTAAGTCTCTCTCAGTAAGGTGTGATTGGATAGAACACAGTAAGCCCCTCTCTCTCTCTCAGTGAGTGTGATTGGATGAACACAGTAAGTCTCTCTCTCAGTAAGGTGTGATTGGATAGAACACAGTAAGTCTCTCTCTCAGTAAGGTGTGATTGGATAGAACACAGTAAGTCTCTCTCTCAGTAAAGGTGTGATTGGATGGGAACACAGTAAGTCTCTCTCAGTAGGTGTGATTGGATAGAACACAGTAAGTCTCTCTCTCTCAGTAGGTGTGATTGGATAGAACTTTGAGTAAGTCTCTCTCTCTCAGTAAGGTGTGATTGGATAGAACACGGTAAGTCTCTCTCAGTAAGGTGTGATTGGATAGAACACAGTAACTCTCTCTCTCAGTAGGTGTGATTGGATAGAACACAGTAAGTCTCTCTCTCAGTAAGGTGTGTCTGAAAACAATCTGGGTATTATTGTTCGCTCTCACACCTTGTGAAAAGTCCCATTCTCAGTCTGAGAGGAGAGGGTGGTGTGTTCCGCTGGAGGGTCGTGTTTCTGGAGGGGCGGGAGGGGGGGTGTGTTTCGCTGGAGGGGGTCGTGTTTCGCTGGAGGGGTGCGTGTTTCGCTGGAGGGTGTTGTGTTTGCAGTGTGTTAATGCCTAACCATTCCCCCTCTCTAAGTGCCCCAGCCTCCCCCACCCACCAGGGTCTCCTCTCCCCTCCCCGCCAGTGGTCTTTCAGACCCCAGAGTGTCTCTAGAGAGGGATCTCAGCTGTCTCACCACCACGACCTCGCTCTGAAACTGGCCTCCGTACCCAGGTACAGATATACACAGAGCGCCCCAGGTAGGAAGGCATCTACACTATAACCTGTCCTCACTAGATACAGAGCTCCCCAGGTAGAGACACATCTACACCATAACCTGTCACTAGATACAGAGCTCCCCAGGTAGAGACACATCTACACCATAACCTGTCCTCACTAGATACAGAGCTCCCCAGGTAGAGACACATCTACACTATAACCTGTCCTCACTAGATACAGAGCTCCCCAGGTAGAGACACATCTACACCATAACCTGTCCTCCTCACTAGATACAGAGCTCCCCAGGTAGCTAGAGATACTCCCCAGGTAGGGACACATCTACACCATAACCTGTCTCACTAGATACAGAGCTCCCCAGGTAGGGACACATCTACCATAACCTGTCCTCACTAGATACAGAGCTCCCCAGGTAGAGACACATCTACACCATAACCTGTCCTCCTCACACTAGATACAGAGCTCCCCAGGTCCTCACTAACCTGTCCTCACTAGATACAGAGCTCCCAGGTAGAGACACATCTACACCATAACCTGTCCTCCTCACTAGATACCTGTCCTCACCACTAGATACCAGAGCTCCCCAGGTAGAGACACATCTACCACGCAACCTGTCCTCACTAGATACAGAGCTCCCCAGGTGAGACACACATCTACACCATAACCTGTCCTCCCTCACTAGATACAGAGCTCCCCAGGTAGGGACACATCACACATAACCTGTCCTCCTCACTAGATACAGAGCTCCCCAGGTAGAGACACATCTACACCATAACCTGTCCTCCTCACTAGATAAGAGCTCCCAGGTAGAGACACATCTACACAATAACCTGTCCTCACTAGATACAGAGCTCCCCAGGTAGAGACACATCTACACCATAACCTGTCCTCCTCACTAGATACAGAGCTCCCCAGGTAGGGACACATCTACACCATAACCTGTCCTCACTAGATACAGAGCTCCCCAGGTAGAGACACATCTACACCATAACCTGTCCTCACTAGATACAGAGCTCCCCAGGTAGAGACACATCTACACCATAACCTGTCCTCACTAGATACAGAGCTCCCCAGGTAGAGACACATCTACACCATAACCTGTCCTCCTCACTAGATACAGAGCTCCCCAGGTAGAGACACATCTACACCATAACCTGTCCTCACTAGATACAGAGCTCCCCAGGTAGAGACACATCTACACCATAACCTGTCCTCACTAGATACAGAGCTCCCCAGGTAGAGACACATCTACACCATAACCTGTCCTCACTAGATACAGAGCTCCCCAGGTAGAGACACATCTACACCATAACCTGTCCTCACTAGATACAGAGCTCCCCAGGTAGAGACACATCTACACCATAACCTGTCCTCACTAGATACAGAGCTCCCCAGGTAGAGACACATCTACACCATAACCTGTCCTCCTCACTAGATACAGAGCTCCCCAGGTAGGAAGGCATCTACAGATGCTCAGACAACTAAAGACAGTGTTTGTGTGTGTCCCCCCCAGGTTCTCCAGTACATGGCCAGCCTGTGATCATGGCCGCCCCGCCCCACCCCCTGCCCTCGGGGATGGGTAAACCCCTGGCCTTGTTCTCGGGCCCCGGAGTCGCTGGGGGACAGACCCTCCACATGCTGCAGAGCCCACCCAACACCCTCACCATGCTCCGTCTGGTCACCACGGCTACGGCCTCCCACCCCCAAACGGGTACATCCTCACCCCGGGCGGGAGCCAGAGTCGTGGTAATACCGGCGCTGGCCAGCAGGGAGCAGAGGGCACCGGCGAGCAGAGAGGTACGGCTGCATTGTGACCCCAATCCCAAATGAACCCTCCTAGACCCTACAATCTGAGAGGATTTGACCAGTGATTAGTAATATGGCAATAGTTCTACCTCGCCCTCTGATAGGCTAGGTAGAAATGGAACCATATTGCTTACACCAATCAAATCCTTTGAAATCTCCACGAGTGTATTGTGCTGAGGGTTTATAGGGTTCCTTATGGATCAGATGGATACTGTGTATAAACGGTGCCTTCTGGGAAAGTTTTAAGGCCCCCTTGACTTTTTCAACATTTTATATTACAGCCTTATTCTTGTTAGGGATGTCGAGAATTTAAGCAGCTTTTCGCAGCTTTTTGTTAAAAATCGCGCAACATTTCAGCGCCCTGCTATTCATGCCAGGAATATAGTATATGCATATGATTAGTATGTGTAGATAGAAAACACTCAGACGTTTCTAAAACTGGTTAAATCACGGCTGTGACTATAACAGAACGTGCGTTTCATCGAAAAGTGCAGGAAAATCTGATCACTGAAAATGGAATACTGTAGGACAGTATTTCAAGAAGGACACCTATAGAATTGACATCGCCTCGTGATCAATTGTATCACTTATTTTTTTAAAAGATGTATATATATATATATATATTACAAAAAATACTCAATCGCCACACAATGCCCCATAATGAGAAAGCAAATGTGAGTGAATCTGAATACTGTGTGTTCTCTCACCCAGACATGTCAAATCAAATTGTATTTGTCACAGTCACCGAATACAACAGGTGTAGTAGACCTTACGCTGACTAACAATGCAGTTTTAAGAAAAATAAGTGATAAGAAAAAAATAAAAATAATAAAGCAATTTCCGATATATTTCTCCCCATGAGAGAGGTGTATGTATATGTGTATATATATATATGTATGTATATGTATATATCGTTCTGTCGTTCTGCCCCTGAACAGGCAGTTAACCCACTGTTCCCAGGCCGTCATTGAAAATAAGAATATGTTCTTGCCTGACTTGCCTGGTTAAATAAAGGTAAAATTAAAATTAAAAATATGTGTATATACGTATATATGTATACATGTGATATATATATATATATATAATATAGCGCCGAGAAGACGATCAAACAATTGTATAATATAATCCAGGAACTCCTTTTCCCTGTTTATTTATATATATATATATATATATATAATATAGCGCCGAAGACGATCAAACTTGACTATCTAGAGAAGTAAAAGTCGTATCAAGGTTTCCGGTAGGTGAACCTGCGGAAGGATCATTCTTTATAGGCACTGAAGTCATTTGAAAAAAATAAATAAACTGGGTTTATATATATATATGCATATATATATGCAACAATTTCAGATTTTACTCAAGTTACAGTTCATATAAGGAAATTAGTCCATCTGAAATAAGTACATCTAATCTATGGATTTCACATGACTGGGAACAAGGAACACAGATATGTCACTTTAACATTTTTTAAAAATGAAGGTGAGTCTGCAGGCCGTGGAAGAACTGGGACATTTTCATCTTCCAGGAACTGTGTACAGATCCCTTGCAAACATGGGGCTCTGGTACATTATCATGCTGAAACATGAGGTGACTGCTTCTCAGCGAGGCCAGTGGCCATTTTTGGCTTCATCACGTTGGAGGTGGCTCATGGTAGAGAAATGAACATTCACTTCTCTGGCGGACATTCCCTGCAGTCAGCATGCCGATTCCACGCTCTCCTCAAGCTCTGAGACGCCTGTTTGCGTTGCGTTGTGATGTGTGACAAAAAAAAAAAACTGCACATTTTGAGGGGCCTTTTATTGTCCCCAGCACAAGGTGCACCTGTGTAATGATCATGCCGTTTTAATCGGCTCCTTGACATGCCACACCTGTCGGGTGGATGGATTATCTCGACACAAGGAGAGATGCTCACTAACAGGTGACGTAAACAAATTTGTGCACAAAATTTTATAGAAATCATCATTTTTGTACGTATGGCACATCTTCTGGGATCTTTTATTTCAGCTTCAACAAACACTTTACATGTTGTTTTATATCGGTGGTAATATTAATTAATTAATATTATATTATTATTAATTATATATTAATACATTTCTCCCCCAGACTCGCAGCAGAACAGGGAG
This sequence comes from Oncorhynchus keta, assembly GCF_023373465.1. Lineage (NCBI taxonomy): Eukaryota > Metazoa > Chordata > Actinopteri > Salmoniformes > Salmonidae > Oncorhynchus > Oncorhynchus keta. The sequence continues at coordinate 25,867 of NW_026287031.1, read as the reverse complement.
CGAGTGATCCAGTCGTTGGAGGGAGCTCAACAGGGGGCAGAGGGCGTGGCCTATCTCTGGGGGCTGCACCAACTTCCTGTCCGCCCTGTCACTCAGAACGGCAAACACACCGCCGCCGTCGCGCGGCTACCGGGCGTCGCCAACGCTTACGGTACGGCTACCTTAGCAACCGGTGTTGTTGTTTTTTTTTGTTGAGATGGTCGGTATGTTAATTTGATTTGATGCATGGTGAGTTATGTCTCATTATGGTGTTGTATTGACTCTGTCCTTCCTCTTTCCTCTTCCTCACCTCCCCCTCCCTCCCATCCCCAGCTCTGACCAGTCCTCTCCAGATCCTGGCAGCCCAGGCCTCCAGCTCCCCAGTCCTGGTGAGCAGACAGCCCAGCGCGGGGCCTGATATTGGGCCGGGAGGTGCCAGGCGACCCCCAGGCTAAGAGGCCTAAGATGGAGGAGGACGAGGCGGCTCCTCCCCCCCATTCAGCAGCCAGTCATCGTGGCCATGAGTTCTCAGCCACACGACAACAGAATGTAGAACTGCTGAACTCTCTAACCCCTGACCTGGTGTCTAGAGGAGGAGGAGGAGGAGGAGCCTCTCTGGGTGAACCATCTCACCAGTCTGACCCCTGGGTCCCAGTGTCTGCTGGTTCACCCTCTGACCCCTGGGTCCCAGTGTCTGCTGGTTCACCCTCTGACCCCTGGGTCCCAGTGTCTGCTGGTTCACCCTCTGACCCTTGGGTCCCCCAGGTGTCACCTAGTAGATAAAGGCTTGTGTCCCATACTGTTTTAGACCAGAGCCCTACTCCCAACATAGTGTACTGCCTCAGACCAGAGCCCTACTCCCAACATAGTGTACTGCCTCAGACCAGAGCCCTACTCCCAACATAGTGTACTGCCTCAGACCAGAGCCCTACTCCCAACATAGTGTGTACTGCTTCAGACCAGAGCCCTACTCCCAACATAGTGTACTGCCTCAGACCAGAGCCCTACTCCCAACATAGTGTACTGCCTCAGACCAGAGCCCTACTCCCAACATAGTGTACTGCCTCAGACCAGAGCCCTACTCCAGGAACATAGTGTACTGCCTCAGACCAGAGCCCTACTCCCAACATAGTGTACTGCTTCAGACCAGAGCCCTACTCCCAGCCCTACATAGTGTACTGCTTCAGACCAGAGCCCTACTCCCAACATAGTGTACTGCCTCAGACCAGAGCCCTACCCCAACATAGTGTACTGTCCTCAGACCAGAGCCCTACTCCCAACATAGTGTACTGCCTCAGACCAGAGCCCTACTCCCAACATAGTGTACTGCCTCAGACCAGAGCTCTACTCCCAACATAGTGTACTGCCTCAGACCAGAGCCCTACTCCCAACATAGTGTACTGCTTTAGGTTTGAGGTAAGGACCAGCAGACACTGTGGCTCAGGAGAGGAGGGGCCCTGCAGGACCCGGTGTGTGTAATACTCTGAGGAGAGGAGGGAGGAAGAGAGGAAAGAGGAGAGGAGGGAGGAGGCTAATCTAATTTAGACTTTCTGATTGTGTTTAATTTCATCATTAGGTGCTGAGTAATCTAACCTGGGTCAACGACACACACTGCAAATACTCTGTACTGTACTATAATACTATGTACTATAATATAATACTCTGTACTATAATATAATACTTAACACTGTGCTATACTATATCATACTTTACTCTGTACTGTACTATAATACTCTGTACTATAATACTTTACTGTACTGTAGTATAATACTGTACTATACTATAATACTCTGTACTATACTATAATACTCTGTACTATAATATAATACTGTACTATAATACTGTATCTTACTGATAATATAACACTGTACTATAATACTCTGTACTATAATATAATACTTTACTGTACTATAATACTTGTACTGTACTATAATACTCTGTACTATACTATACTTTAGTTAATACTGTACTATAATACTACTGTACATAATCTTTACTATACTATAATACTCTGTACTATAATACTTCTGTACTATACTATAATACTTTACTGACTTTAATACTCAGTACTATAATACTCTGTACTATAATACTCAGTACTATACTTTAATACTTGTTAACACTGCTACTATAATACTCTGTACTATGCTATAATACTTTACTGACTGTACTATAATACTGTACTATAATACTCTGTACTATACTATAATACTTGTACTATACTATAATACTCTGTACTATACTATAATACTCTGTACTATACTATAATACTTGTACTATACTATACTATGCTGTACTATACTATAATACTCTGTACTATAATACTCTGTACTATACTATAATACTCTGTACTATACTATAATACTCTGTACTATACTATCATACTCTGTACTATACTATAATACTGTATACCAGACACAGGTGATATGATACTATAATACTTGTACTACCAGGTGTGGATCTCAGCTGTGTGACCCCAGGTGTGGATCTCAGCTGTGTGACCCCAGGTGGATCTCAGCTGTGTGACCCCAGGTGTGGATCTCAGCTGTGTGACCTCAGGTGTGGATCTCAGCTGTGTGACCCCAGGTGTGGATCCCAGGTGTGATCTCAGCTGTGTGACCCCAGTTGATCTCAGCTGTGTGACCCCAGGTGTGGATCTCAGCTGTGTGACCCCAGGTGTGATCTCAGCTGTGTGACCCCAGGTGTGGATCTCAGCTGTGTGTACAGTTTAATATTTTAGCATTATCATTTCATCCCTTTAAAAAGCCTTAAATATTTCTAATTTTTTCTTGTTGTTTTATCTAGGAACTTTTACTTTTACCATTAAAGAATGTTTTTAATGTTAAGGAGGAAGACTTTTATTTTGTAATGTTGCAGACTGCTTTCAGAACAGGACTTTTATTTTGTAATGTTGCAGACTGCTTGTTGCAGACTGCTTCAGAACAGGACTTTTTATTTTGTAATGTTGCAGACTGCATCAGAACAGGACTTTTATTTGTAATGTTGCAGACTGCATCAGAACAGGACTTTATTTTGTAATGTTGCAGACTGCTTCAGAACAGGACTTTTATTTTGTAACGTTGCAGACTGCTTCAGAACAGGACTTTTATTTTGTAATGTTGCTTCAGAACAGGACTTTTATTTTGTAAACGTTGCAGAGAGAAGCGCTTTCAGATCGGTACATGGGTGTTTGTGACTTGCAGGAAGGAGGTAGAACCTTCTGGAAGCCTGCTTCCTAATGGCATTCTGTACCCTACATAGTGCACTACTGCAGACCTCCAGAAGGCTATAACTTCCATCTCCCTTCCCTACAAGTCAACAAACCCCATGTCCTGATCTGAAACGTGCTTCTCTCTGCAACGTTACAGAATAAACAAGACTGTAATACTCTGTAAGCAGGAATAACCTTTTTTGTCAGGGGAATTGAAAGGTGGGACCAACTCAACTTAACTACACAGCTACAATTTATAACTTAAAAAAATAAATTATAATAATCTGACTCCTCCCTTTTTCTTTCTCTTCTGACTCTGTCCTGTGACTCCTCACCCTCCTGTTTCTCTCTGACTCTGTCCTGTGACTCACCTCCTGTTTCTCTCTGACTCTGTCCTGTGACTCTCACCTCCTGTTTCTCTGACTCTGTCCTGTTTGACTCCTCACCCTCCTGTTTCTCTCTCTGACTCTGTCCTGACTCCTCACCCTCCTGTTTCTCTCTGACTCTGTCCTGTTTGACTCCTCACCTCCTGTTTCTCTCTGACTCTGTCCTGTGTGACTCCTCACCTCCTGTTTCTCTCTGACTCTGTCCTGTGTGACTCCTCACCTCCTGTTTCTCTCTGACTCTGTCCTGTGTGACTCCTCACCTCCTGTTTCTCTCTGACTCTGTCCTGTTTGACTCCTCACCTCCTGTTTCTCTCTGACTCTGTCCTGTTTGACTCCTCACCTCCTGTTTCTCTCTGACTCTGTCCTGTTTGACTCCTCACCCCTCCTGTTTCTCTGACTCTGTCCTGTTTGACTCCTCACCCTCCTGTTTCTCTCTGACTCTGTCCTGTTTGACTCCTCACCCTCCTGTTTCTCTCTGACTCTGTCCTGTTTGACTCTCACCTCCTGTTTCTCTCTGACTCTGTCCTGTTTGACTCCTCACCCTCCTGTTTCTCTCTGACTCTGTCCTGTTTGACTCCTCACCCTCCTGTTTCTCTCTGACTCTGTCCTGTGACTCCTCACCCTCCTGTTTCTCTCTGACTCTGTCCTGTTTGACTCCTCACCCTCCTGTTTCTCTGACTCTGTCCTGTGACTCCTCACCCTCCTGTTTCTACTGTCCTGTTTGACTCCTCACCCTCCTGTTTCTCTCTGACTCTGTCCTGTTTCTCTCTGACTGTCCTGTGACTCCTCACCCTCCTGTTTCTACCTGTCCTGACTCCTCACCCTCCTGTTTCTCTCTGACTCTGTCCTGTGTGACTCCTCACCCTCCTGTTTCTCTCTGACTCTGTCCTGTGACTCCTCACCCTCCTGTTTCTACCTGTTTGACTCTCACCCTCCTGTTTCTCTCTGACTCTGTCCTGTTTCTCTCTGACTGTCCTGTGACTCCTCACCCTCCTGTTTCTACCTGTTTGACTCCTCACCCTCCTGTTTCTACTCTGTCCTGTGACTCCTCACCCTCCTGTTTCTCTCTGACTCTGTCCTGTGACTCCTCACCCTCCCTGTTTCTACCTGTTTGACTACCTGTTTGACTCCCTCACCCTCCTGTTTCTACTCTGTCCTTGACTCCTCACCCTCCTGTTTCTCTCTGACTCTGTCCTGTGACTCCTCACCCTCCTGTTTCTCTCTGACTCCTGTCCTGTGACTCCTCACCCTCCTGTTTCTCCTGTCCTGACTCCTCACCTCCTGTTTCTCTCTGACTCTGTCCTGTGACTCCTCACCCTCCTGTTTCTCTCTCTGACTCTGTCCTGTGTGACTCCTCACCCTCCTGTTTCTCTGACTCTGTCCTGTGACTCCTCACCCTCCTGTTTCTCTCTCTGACTCTGTCCTGTGTGACTCTCACCCTCCTGTTTCTCTCTGACTCTGTCCTGTGTGACTCCTCACCTCCTGTTTCTCTCTGACTCTGTCCTGTTTGACTCCTCACCCTCCTGTTTCTCTCTGACTCTGTCCTGTGTGACTCTCACCCTCCTGTTTCTCTCTGACTCTGTCCTGTTTGACTCCTCACCCTCCTGTTTCCTCTCTGACTCTGTCCTGTTTGACTCTCACCCTCCTGTTTCTTCTGACTCTGTCCTGTTTGACCCTCACCCTCCTGTTTCTCTCTGACTCTGTCCTGTTTGACTCCTCACCCTCCTGTTTCTCTCTGACTCTATCCTGTTTGACTCCTCACCCTCCTGTTTCTTCTGACTGTCCTGTGACTCCTCACCTCCTGTTTCTCTCTGACTCTGTCCTGTGACTCCTCACCTCCTGTTTCCTGACTGTCCTTGACTCTCACCCTCCTGTTTCTACCTGTTTGACTCCTCACCTCCTGTTTCTCTCTGACTCTTCAATTTCTTCTGACTGTCCTGTGACTCCCTCACCTCCTGTTTCTACCTGTTTGACTCTCACCCTCCTGTTTCCTCTGACTCTGTCCTGTGTGACTCCTCACCCTCCTGTTTCTCTCTGACTCTGTCCTGATCCTCACCTCCTGTTTCTATGTTTGACTCCTCACCCTCCTGTTTGACTCTGTCCTGTGACGACCCTCCTGTTTCTCTCTGACTCTGTCCTGTGACTCCTCACCCTCCTGTTTCTCTCTGACTCTGTCCTGTGACTCCTCACCCTCCTGTTTCTCTCCTGTGACTTATCCTGTTTGACTGTATCACCCTCCTGTTTCTCTCTGACTCTGTCCTGTGACTCCTCACCTCCTGTTTCTGACTCTGTCCTGTGTGACTCCTCACCCTCCTGTTTCTCTGACTCTGTCCTGTGACTCCTCACCCTCCTGTTTCTTAAACCTGTCCTGTGACTCCCTCACCCTCCTGTTTCTCTGACTCTGTCCTGTGACTCCTCACCCTCCTGTTTCTCTTACTGTCCTGTGTGACTCCTCACCTCCTGTTTCTCTCACTCTGTCCTGTAGTTTGTGCTGTAGCCTGCTACCTGTTTGACTCCCACCCTCCTGTTCTCTCTGACTCTGTCCTAGAGTGTCCTGGTCCAGACCTCCTGTTCTTCTGACTCTGTCCTGGAATGTACTAGGTTCTGACTATTCCTGTTTGACTCTCAGCCTTTTTCCTGTCTGTCCTTGAACTCAATCCTGTTTTAGGACATAATCCTTTTTTTGTAACACTCAATATGGTAATACTGTCCACTTCACTCCTGTTGTTTGTCCTCATCTGCTGATCACAAGTCCTTTATATAAAATCCTGTTTCTCTCTGACTTGTCCTGTGTGACTCCTCACCCTCCTGTTTCTAAAATAAATAAACACTGTCCTGAACTCACCCTCCTATTTCAAGGTGGGTCTCCGTGTTATGTGTTTTGCTGTCCTGAAAGTTTTTTGACTATTCTATTAACATTCTTTTTTTTTTTTTTGAGAAGAAGTAAAAATGTATTTTAAAATGTCCTTGACTCTGTTTCTTCTCACGACTCTGTCCTTCACAAATAAAATCCTGTTTCCTCTCGGATCTGTCCTGTGTCCAGCAGTCCTGTTTAACATTTTCTGTATTTACATGAACTATAGCGCACACCCAAATGTTCTTCAATAGAACATCACTGACATGTACTTCATCACAACATTTAGCCTTCAATAGAACATCACGACATTCTTCATCACAACATTCTTCAATTGAACATCAATATGGTAATATGTAACATTCAATAGAACTGCTGATCACAAGTCATTAAAATCTATGATTCAAAAAAAACATCACTGCTAAACGAAAGCTATTCTTCATCACAACATTCTTCAATAGAACATCACGATTTTATGTTTCATCACAACATTCTTCAATAGAACATCACGACATTCTTCATCATGAACATTTTCAATAGAACATCATACATTCTTCATCACAACATTCTTCAATAGAACATCGCGACATTCTTTCATCACAACATTCTTCAATAGAACATCATGACATTCTTCATCACAACATTCTTCAATAGAACATCACGACATTCTTCAATAGAACATGACATTCTTCATCACAACATTCTTCAATAGAACATCACGACATTCTTCATCAGAACATCATGACATTCTTCATCACGACATTCTTTCCATAGAACATCACGACATTCTTCATCACAACATTCTTCAATAGAACATGTTAATTTTTATTTACATGAACTATGGCGCAAAATCACTACACAGCTGAAAACATGGCATTTTAAAGGCGTTTTCATAAGATGTTCGCGGAGATTCACGTTAAACGTTGACCCGTGCCTAGAACACATCTCACATCGAATCCCGACCCTTCTAGTTTACATTTAGTTTTTTTCTCAAAGAATGAGGACAAAGAGACGTTGTCACTTCCTGTCAACAGTTTATTAATAGTCAATAATCCTGTGGCGCTTAAAGAGTATAAATATTGAAAAGATCATCAGATCGGAGACATGCTGCTTGTATGAAACAAAGGACTGGTACAAACCATTAACACTATGAAGTACAAATACAAGGTTAAATAATGTCATTGATGTGTCGACCGACGCACACGAGGATATTGGCTTTAACTCCTTCAGGGCCTGTTTTATACCTGGTGCTAACATGTGTCCTGATCTTCTCCACATTCTGATTGAGGATATTGGCTTTAACTTCTTCGGGGCCTGTTTTATACCTGGTGCTAACACGTGTCCTGATCTTCTCCACATTCTGATTGTACCTACATTATTTATTTTCCCCCAGGTGTGGACGATTATTATTATTTTATTATTTTTTAAAGAAGCGATTGTGATCCGATCTTCCGACCAGCTGCCGAGGTCGTATCTTTCTGTTAAGGGTGTAAACAGATCTGGATTATCAAACTTTAAAATCATTGTCAGGGGGACGGGCACCATTGACTCTAGGTATCAGCTTTACGCTGAAATAAACAAAAGGCCATCGGTAAGATTAGAACCTGGGACCTTCTAGTCCCTATTCTACTGGGCCTTGTCAGAGGCCTTGTCCACTGGGCCAGCAGAGGACAGCATTGCCCATACCTGCCCGCCGGTCCAGCATCACTACCCTGGACGGTTCTGACTTAGAATACGTGGACAACTACAAATACCTGGGTGTCTGGTTAGACTGTAAACTCTCCTTCCAGACTCACATTAAGCATCTCCAATCCAAAATTAAATCTAGAATCGGATTCCTATTTCGCAACAAAGCCTCCTTCACTCATGCTGCCAAACATACCCTCGTAAACTGACTATCCTACCGATCCTTGACTTTGGCAATGTAATTTACAAAATAGCCTCCAACACTCTAAATTGGCTGCAGTCTATCACAGTGCCATCCGTTTTGTCACCAAAGCCCCATATACCACCCAGCACTGCGACCTGAATACAGGTCGCAGTGTCTGGCGCTTCATATTCAACGCCAAACCCACTGGCTCCAGGTCATCTATAAGTCTTTGCTAGGTAAAGCCCCGCCTTATCTCAGCTCGCTGGTCGCCATAGCAAACCCACCTGCAGCACGCTTCCCAGCAGGTATATCTCACTAGTCACCCCCAAAGCCCAATTCCTCCTTTGGCCGCCTTTCCTTCCAGTTCTCTGCTGCCAATGACTGGAACGAAATGATTTTTTGCCCTTACCTCATTTCCACACACTTTTTTTTCTATTGTTTTTGACTGCACGTTTGTTTACTCCATGTTTAACTCTGTGTTGTTGTTTGTGTTGCACTGCTTTGCTTTATCTTGGTCAGGTCACAGTTGTAAATGAGAACTTGTGGCAGTTGTAAATGAGGCCTTTTCTTATTTGACTCTCCCTGTAAACCCCGCCCACTGACATGTCACTGAGTTTTCATCCAACCAATGGCTTTGTTCTGCCAGTTCCCTGGAGGTCGGAGCTGCCCTCGGAACAACCTGCGGAGGCGGTCAGAAAGTGCTGAACACTAATCTTCTAATGGTCTAGAAATGTGGACGAGACCAGGACACAGGTTAGCATCAGCTATAAACAGGGTTCATGATGACATTCTTTCAGAACAATAACATTCTTCAATAGAACATCGCAACATTCTTCAATAGAACATCACAACATTCTTCAACAGAGCATCACAACATTCTTCAATAGAGAGCATCACAACATTCTTCAATAGAACATCACAACATTCTTCAATAGAACATCACAACATTCTTCAATAGAGCATCACAACATTCTTCAATAGAACATCACAACATTCTTCAATAGAACATCGCAACATTCTTCAATAGAGCATCACAACATTCTTCAATAGAACATCACAACATTCTTCAATAGAACATCACAACATTCTTCAACAGAGCGTCACTCAACAGTCCTCAACAGAGTGTCAAGGGCAACATATGTACATAGCATGTATATACAGTCACATGAGAGGCCAACATGGACATTTCCCCATTGAATCTCATGGTTCATAGCAGATCGTTTAACAGGTTTAAGAACAGATCAGAAAGCTACAATCTCTGGGTTATAATATGAATAGAAGTTTGATTGAAAGACGTGTTGACACACACACATGAACCTGCTCCTGAGTCTATTCCCCACAACATGTTTGATTGAAAACATTGTATTGTTGACTTCAGGGGAGGAGGGGGAGGAGCATCGGACCCCTAAAGAACTCCTGAGTCTATTCCCCACAACATGTTTGATTGAAAGCATTGTATTGTTGACTTCAGGGGAGGAGGGGGAGGAGCATCGGACCCCAAACTAACTCCACTGTGCTTTAAAAGAACCCCGGCTGGAAGAGGTTTTAACGCTCGAGACTGATCGGTTAGACTTTGCTTCAAATCACTGACTATTCGCAGGTGATTGGTCGGAATGCCTTGGCAGTCATACTCAGAGACAATGGGAGTCAGGGGGGTTCTGGGGGGTGACCCGGTACCTCCGCCAATCCAGGCAGGACGTGTGTTACCGTGGTAACAGCGCAGTAAAGAACGTTAGAGAATGTCTGTCTGGTTTTTTAAAGGTGTCTGTTGACTCCTCGTGTCGTGAAACTCCTGATCGATTCCTGAGTCTCTTCCCAGAGTGTTTTGGTGCTTTTGATCGATTAATTTGTGCATTTTCAGTTTGTCTTTTCCTCCAACCATCACCGTCTGAGTTCTGAGGCCGATGTGTGTGTGTCTGTGCATGTGATACAAGGGACTGAAGGAAAGCACCGTCTCTCTCCCAGGAGAGTATCTCCTCTCTTCCAGGATCTGTCCATCTTCCTGGAATCCATCTCCTCTCTTCCAGGATCTGTCCATCTTCCTGGAATCCATCTCCTCTCTTCCAGGATCTGTCCATCTTCCTGGAATCCATCTCCTCTCTTCCAGGATCTGTCCATCTTCCTGGAATCCATCTCCTCTCTTCCAGGATCTGTCCATCTTCCTGGAATCCATCTCCTCTCTTCCAGGATCTGTCCATCTTCCTGGAATCCATCTCCTCTCTTCCAGGATCTCCTGTCCATCTTCCTGGAATCCATCTCCTCTCTTCCTCGTCTCTCCTGGTGGAGCTGTGGGGGCAGCGGTTCCCTGGAATCCATCTCCTCTCTTCCTCGTCTCTCCTGGTGGAGCTGTTGGGGCAGCGGTTCCCTGGAATCCATCTCCTCTCTTCCTCGTCTCTCCTGGTGGAGCTGTGGGGGCAGCAGTTCCCTGGAATCCATCTCCTCTCTTCCTCGTCTCTCCTGGTGGAGCTGTGGGGGCAGCGGTTCCCTGGAATCCATCTCCTCTCTTCCTCGTCTCTCCTGGTGGAGCTGTGGGGGCAGCGGTTCCCTGGAATCCATCTCCTCTCTTCCTCGTCTCTCCTGGTGGAGCTGTTGGGGCAGCGGTTCCCTGGAATCCATCTCCTCTCTTCCTCGTCTCTCCTGGTGGAGCTGTGGGGGCAGCGGTTCCCTGGAATCCATCTCCTCTCTTCCTCGTCTCTCCTGGTGGAGCTGTGGGGGCAGCGGTTCCCGTGGAATTCCATCTCCTCCCTTCCCAGTCAGCAGGACGAAGCGCTCTTCTCTGAGACCTGTGGGTCTGAGTTCCCTGGAATCCAGGCGTCCTCCGCCTCCTCAGATCCACAGCCTGGAGAAGGGGGAGGAGCAGTCAGAAAAAGGTGGAAGTTGTATTACATAGTGATCACCTGAGAAAATATTATGATAGACAGGAGGGAGGTGGAGTTGTATTACTAGTGATCACCACCTCTGGTGGAGTCTGCTCCTATCAGGCAGCAGTTCCCTGGAATCCATCTCTCCTGGTGGAGCTGGTCCCCGGTTCCTCACCTCTGCCGTTCCTCCCAGTCAGGCTGGACGTTAACCACTAGTATCTTCCTCTGAGACTGCTCCAGGCCTGACTGGGGGAAACGCAGTTCCCCTCAGGCTGGTCCCCTAGTATCCTCACCTCTGGAGAAGGGGAGGAGCAGGCTGGAAAGAGAGACTCCTGGTGGAGCTGTGATCACCAGAGATTAAATATTAATGATAGACAGGAGAGAGGTTCCCGTGGACATAGTGATCCCGCCTCTGGTAGTCTGTCTCAGTCAGGCTGGACAGCCACTAGTATCCTCACTCCTGAGACTGCTCAGGCTGGTCTTGGCCACCAGGAAGTCGCTCCTATCAGGCTGGTCCTCCACTAGTATCCTCCTCTGGTAATCAGATCCACAGCACTGGTAGAAGGGGTCTCTAGGAGCAGGTAGTCTGCTCCCATCAGGCTGGTCCCTCTAGTATCCTCACCTCTGGTAGTTACATCAGGCTGGTCCCTCTAGTATTAACCTCTGGTAGTCTGATCAGACTGGTCCCGTTAACCCCTAGTATCTCAGGTGGGTTGCTATTATCAGGCTGGTGATCACTCACCTCTGGTAGTCTGCTCCTATCAGGCTGGTCCCGTTAACTCCCTAGTATCCTCACCTCTGTAGTCTGCCCTATCAGGCCACTAGTCCTCGTCACTCCTGGTAGTCTGCTCCCATCAGGCTGGTCCCTCTAGTATCCTCACCTCTGGTAGTCTGTGGGGGCATCAGGCTGGTCCATATTAATCCTGGTAGTCTGCTCGGTTCAGGCTGGTCCCCCTAGTATCCTCACCTCTGGTAGTCTGCTCCTATCAGGCTGGTCCCCTAGTATCCTCATCTCTGGTAGTCTGCTCCCATCAGGCTGGTCCCCTAGTATCCTCACCTCTGGTAGTCTGCTCCTATCAGGCTGGTCCCCCTAGTATCCTCACCTCTGGTAGTCTGCTCCTATCAGGCTGGTCCCGTTAGTATCCTCACCTCCGGTAGTCTGCTCCTATCAGGCTGGTCCCGTTAACCCTAGTATCCTCACCTCTGGTAGTCTGCTCCTATCAGGCTGGTCCCCTAGTATCCTCACCTCTGGTACCACTGGTCCTGCCTAGTATCCTCACCTCTGGTAGTCTGCTCTATCAGGCTGGTCCGTTAACCCCTAGTATCCTCACCTCTGGTAGTCTGCTCCTATCAGGCTGGTCCCCCTAGTATCCTCACCTCTGGTAGTCTGCTCCCATCAGGCTGGTCCCTCTAGTATCCTCACCTCTGGTAGTCTGCTCCCATCAGGCTGGTCCCGTTAACCCCTAGTATCCTCACCTCTGGTAGCTGCTCCTATCAGGCTGGTCCCCTAGTATCCCTCTGGTAGTCCTATCAGGCTGGTCCCCCTAGTATCTGTTTGCCTATCAGGCTGGTCCCCTAGTATCCTCATCTCTGGTAGTCTGCTCCCATCAGGCTGGTCCCCTAGTATCCTCACCTCTGGTAGTCTGCTCCCATCAGGCTGGTCCCTAACCCCTATATCCTCACCTCTGGTAGTCTGCTCCTATCAGGCTGGTCCCGCTAGTATCCTCACCTCTGGTAGTCTGCTCCTATCAGGCTGGTCCCGTTAACCCCAGGCTAGTATCCTCACCTCTGGTATTCTGCTCCTATCAGGCTGGTCCCCCTAGTATCCTCACCTCTGGTAGTCTGCTCCTATCAGGCTGGTCCCGCTAGTATCCTCACCTCTGGTAGTCTGCTCCTATCAGGCTGGTCCCGTTAACCCCTAGTATCCTCACCTCTGGTAGTCTGCTCCTATCAGGCTGGTCCCGTTAACCCTAGTATCCTCACCTCTGGTAGTCTGCTCCCATCAGGCTGGTCCCCTAGTATCCTCACCTCTGGTAGTCTGCTCCTATCAGGCTGGTCCCCCTAGTATCCTCACCTCTGGTAGTCTGCTCCTATCAGGCTGGTCCCCTAGTATCCTCTCACCTCTGGTAGTCTGCTCCTATCAGGCTGGTCCCCCCTAGTATCCTCACCTCTGGTAGTCTGCTCCCATCAGGCTGGTCCCCTAGTATCCTCACCTCTGGTAGTCTGCTCCTATCAGGCTGGTCCCCTAGTATCCTCACCTCTGGTAGTCTGCTCCTATCAGGCTGGTCCCGTTAACCCTAGTATCCTCACCTCTGGTAGTCTGCTCCTATCAGGCTGGTCCCCTAGTATCCTCACCTCTGGTAGTCTGCTCCTATCAGGCTGGTCCCGTTAACCCCTAGTATCCTCACCTCTGGTAGTCTGCTCCTATCAGGCTGGTCCCGTCCTAGTATCCTCACCTCTGGTAGTCTGCTCCTATCAGGCTGGTCCCTCTAGTATCCTCACCTCTGGTAGTCTGCTCTATCTATCCAGGCTGGTCTGCTCCTATCAGGCTGGTCCCCCTAGTATCCTCACCTCTGGTAGTCTGCTCCTATCAGGCTGGTCCCGTTAACCCCTAGTATCCTCACCTCTGGTAGTCTGCTCTATCAGGCTGGTCCCCCGGCTAGTATCCTCACCTCTGGTAGTCTGCTCCTATCAGGCTGGTCCCTCTAGTATCCTCACCTCTGGTAGTCTGCTCCTATCAGGCTGGTCCCCTCACTATCAGTATATCCTCACCTCTGGTAGTCTGCTCCTATCAGGCTGGTCCCCTTCTGTAGTATCCTCACCTCTCTGGTAGTCTGCTCCTATCAGGCTGGTCCCCTAGTATCCTCACCTCTGGTAGTCTGCTCTATCAGGCTGGTCCCCCTAGTATCCTCACCTCTGGTAGTCTGCTCCTATCAGGCTGGTCCCGTTAACCACTAGTATCCTCACCTCTGGTAGTCTGCTCCTATCAGGCTGGTCCCCTAGTATCCTCATCTCTCTGGTATTCTGCTCCTATCAGGCTGGTCCCCCTAGTATCCTCACCTCTGGTAGTCTGCCTCTATCAGGCTGGTCCCGTTACCTCTGGTACCACAGGTTAGTATCCTCACCTCTGGTAGTCTGCTCCTATCAGGCTGGTCCCCTAGTATCCTCATCTCTGGTAGTCTGCTCCTATCAGGCTGGTCCCCCTAGTATCCTCACCTCTGGTAGTCTGCTCCTATCAGGCTGGTCCCCTAGTATCCTCACCTCTGGTAGTCTGCTCCTATCAGGCTGGTCCCGTTAACCGCTAGTATCCGGTCTCCAATCCTCAGCCTCCCGTCGGACTCCGCCCGGACCGTCTGGTATCAGAGTTCTGATATAGATCCCTGGAGCATTCAGGGCGTGTGCTGGAGGAGGAGAAGTTTAGCCGTTTAAATGTTACCACCTGCTGTGTTTAGCTAAACACTATCGCCGGGTGTACATTTGGTCTTTGAATAAGTGTGTGTGTGTGTGTGTGTGTGAGTGTGAGTGTGTGTGTGTGTGTGTGTGTGTGTGTGTTTGTGTGTGAGTGTGAGTGTGAGTGTGTGTGTGTGTGTGTGTGTGTGTGTGTGTGTGTGTGTGTGTGTGTGTTTTCCCATTGTGTCGTCATATCTCTTTAAGAAACGTTGTGAGTGATCTCTAATGTTAATGTATATATACCTCCATGTATCTCTTTAAGAAACGTTGTGAGTGATCTCTAATGTTAAGAAATGTTGTGAGTGATCTCTAATGGTAATGTATATATACCTCCATGTGTATCTCTTTAAGAAACGAGTGATCTCTAATGGCAGAAAACCTGTATATAGCCATGTTATTACCTAATATCTGTATATAACCATGTTATTACCTGGTACTCCTGTATATAACCATGTTATTACCTAATATCTGTATATAACCATGTTATTACCTAATATCTGTATGTAACCATGTTATTACCTGGTACTACCTGTATATAGCCATGTTATTACCTGGTACCCTGTATATAGCCATGTTATTACCTGGTACTCCCTGTATATAACCATGTTATTACCTAATATCTGTATATAACCATGTTACCTGGTACTACCTGTATATAGCCATGTTATTACCTGGTACTCCCTGTATATAACCATGTTATTATTACCTAATATCTGTATATAACCATGTTATTACCTAATATCTGTATATAACCATGTTATCACCTGGTACTCCCTGTATATAGTCACAGTTAATTACCTGGTACTTCCTGTATAGTCATGTTATTACCTGGTACTTCCTGTATATAGCCATGTTATTACCTGGTACTCCCTGTATATAACCATGTTGTTACCTGTACTCCCATGTTATTACCTCCTGTATATAGCCATGTTATTACCTCCCTGTATATAACCATGTTATTACCTCCCTGTATATAACCATGTTATTACCTGGTACTCCCTGTATATAGTCATGTTATTACCTGGTACTTCCTGTATATAGTCATGTTATTACCTGTACTCCCTGTATATAGCCATGTTATTACCCTCCCCTGTATATAACCATGTTATTACCTGGTACTCCCTGTATATAGCCATGTTATTACCTCCTGTATATAGCCATGTTATTACCTCCTGTATAGAGCCATGTTATTACCTCCCTGTATAAAGCCATGTTATTACACTCCCTGTATAGAGCCAATGTTATTACCTCCTGTATATAGCCATGTTATTACCTCCCTGTATAGAGCCATGTTATTACCTCCTGTATAGAGCCATGTTATTACCTCCTGTATATAGCCATGTTATTACCTCCTGTAGCCATGTTATTACCTGGTACTCCTGTATATAACCATGTTATTACCGGTTACTCCTGTATAAAGCCATGTTATTACCTCCCTGTATATAGCCATGTTATTACCTGGTACTCCCTGTATAGAGCCATGTTATTACTCCCTGTATATAACCATGTTATTACCTCCTGTATATAACCATGTTATTACCGGTTACTATATAGCCTTGTTATTACCTGTATAAAGCCATGTTATTACCTCCTGTATATAGCCATGTTATTACCTGGTACTCCTGTATATAACCATGTTATCACCTGGTACTCCCTGTATATAACCATGTTATTACCTAATATCTGTATATAAACCATGTTGCTATAATAAAGCCATGTTATTACCCTCCTGTATAAAGCCATTTATTACCTCCCTGTATATAGCCATGTTATTACTCCTCCTGTATATAGCCATGTTATTACCATGCCATTTATTACCTGGTACTCCTGTATATAACCATGTTATTACCTCCTGTATATAACCATGTTATTACCTACTCTGTATAGAGCCATGTTATTACCTGGTACTCCCTGTATATAGCCATGTTATTACCTCCCCTGTATATAGCCATGTTATTACCTCCCTGTATATAGCCATATTACCCTCCTGTATAGAGCCATGTTATTACCTGTACCCCTGTATATAGCCATGTTATTACCTCCCTGTATAAAGCCATGTTATTACCTCCCTGTATAAAGCCATGTTATTACCTCCTGTATATAGCCTGTTATATAGAGCCATGTTATTACCTGGTACTCCCTGTATATAGCTACAAAGCATACATTTACTACCTGTATATAGCCATGTTATTACCTCCCTGTATAGAGCCATGTTATTACCTAGTACTCCCATGTTATATTACTCCCTGTACCATGTTATTACCTCCCTGTATAGAGCCATGTTATTACCTGGTACTCCCTGTATAGAGCCATGTTATTACCGGTTACTACCTGTATATAGCCATGTTATTACCTCCTGTATAGAGCCATGTTATTACCTAGTACTCCCTGTATATAACCATGTTATTACCTCCCTGTATATAGCCATGTTATTACCTCCCTGTATAGAGCCATGTTATTACCTAGTACCTGTATAGAACCATGTTATTACCTGGTTACTCCCTGTATATAGCCATGTTATTACCTCCTGTATAGAGCCATGTTATTACCTCCTGTATAGAGCCATGTATTAGAGCCATGTTATTACCTCCCCTGTATAGAGCCATGTTATTACCTCCCTGTATAGAGCCATGTTATTACCTCCTGTATAGAGCCATGTTATTACCTGGTACTCCCTGTATATAGCCATGTTATTACCTGGTGACTCCCTGTATATAGCCATGTTATTACCTTGGTACTTCCTGTATATAGCCATGTTATTACCTCCCTGTATATAGCCATGTTATTACCTCCCTGTATATAGCCATGTTATTACCCTCCCGTATAGAGCCTTGTTATTACCTGGTACCCTGTATATAGCCATGTTATTACCTCCTTGTATATGTCCATGTTGGCTACCTGGTACTCCCTGTATATAACCATGTTATTACCTGTACTCCTGCATATAACCATGTTATTACCTGGTACCTTGTATATAACCATGTTATTACCTGTAATTCCTGTATAGGCCATGTTATTACCTCCTGTATATAGCCATGTTATTACCTCCCTGTATAGAGCCTTGTTATTACCTGGTACTCCCTGTATATAGTAATGTTATTACCTGGTACTCCTGCATATAACCATGTTATTACCTGGTACTCCCTGTATATAACCATGTTATTACCTGTACTCCTGTATATAGCCATGTTATTACTCCTGTATAGAGCCATGTTATTACCTCCTGTATAAAGCCATGTTATTACCTCCCTGTATAAAGCCATGTTATTACCTGGTACTCCCTGTATATAATCATGTTATTACCTAATATCTGTATATAACCATGTTATTACCTGGTACTACCTGTATATAGCCATGTTATTACCTAATATCTGTATATAACCATTTTATTACCTGGTAATATCTGTATATAACCATGTTATCACCTGGTACCTCCCTGTATATAGTCATGTTATTACCTGGTACCTTCCTGTATATAGCCATGTTATTACCTGGTATCTGTATATAGCCATGTTATTACCTGGTATCTGTATAGCCATGTTATTACCTGGTACTTCCTGTATATAGTAATGTTATGACCTGGTATCTGTATATAGTATATAGTTTACATGTGTTAGTCTACACCTGTTGTTTATAAAGCATGTGTTAGTCTACACCTGTTGTTTATAAAGCATGTGTTAGTCTACACCTGTTGTTTACATGTGTTAGTCTACACCTGTTGTTTACATGTGTTAGTCTACACCTGTTGTTTACATGTGTTAGTCTACACCTGTTGTTTACATGTGTTAGTCTACACCTGCTTGTTTATAGAGCATGTTAGTCTACACCTGTTGTTTATAAAGCATGTGTTAGTCATTAACCTGTTGTTTACATGTGTTAGTCTACACCTGTTGTTTATAGAGCATGTGTTAGTCTACACCTGTTGTTTATAAAGCATGTGTTAGTCTACACCTGTTGTTTATAGAGCATGTGTTAGTCTACACCTGTTGTTTATAAAGCATGTGCTAGTCTACACCTGTTGTTTATAAAGCATGTGCTAGTCTACACCTGTTGTTTACATGTGTTAGTCTACACCTGTTGTTTATAAAGCATGTGTTAGTCTACACCTGTTGTTTATAGAGCATGTGTTAGTCTACACCTGTTGTTTATAAAGCATGTGTTAGTCTACACCTGTTGTTTATAAAGCATGTGTTAGTCTACACCTGTTGTTTATAAAGCATGTGTTAGTCTACACCTGTTGTTTACATGTGTTAGTCTACACCTGTTGTTTATAGAGCATGTGTTAGTCTACACCTGTTGTTTATAGAGCATGTGTTAGTCTACACTGTTGTTTATAAAGCATGTGTTAGTCATTACACCTGTTGTTTACATGTGTTAGTCTACACCTGTTGTTTACATGTGTTAGTCTACACCTGTTGTTTATAGAGCATGTGTTAGTCTACACATGTTGTTTATAAAGCATGTGTTAGTCTACACCTGTTGTTTATAAAGCATGTGTTAGTCTACACCTGTTGTTTATAGAGCATGTGTTAAGTCTACACCTGTTGTTTACATGTGTTAGTCTACACCTGTTGTTTACATGTGTTAGTCTACACCTGTTGTTTATAAAGCATGTGCTAGTCTACACCTGTTGTTTATAGAGCATGTGTTAGTCTACACCTGTTGTTTATAAAGCATGTGTTAGTCTACACCTGTTGTTTATAAAGCATGTGTTAGTCTACACCTGTTGTTTATAAAGCATGTGTTAGTCTACACCTGTTGTTTATAGAGCATGTGTTAGTCTCACACCTGTTGTTTACATGTGTTAGTCTACACCTGTTGTTTATAAAGCATGTGTTAGTCTACACCTGTTGTTTACATGTGTTAGTCTACACCTGTTGTTTATAGAGCATGTGTTAAGTCTACACCTGTTGTTTACATGTGTTAGTCTACACCTGTTGTTTATAGAGCATGTGTTAGTCTACACATGTTGTTTATAAAGCATGTGTTAGTCTACACTCTGTTGTTTACATGTGTTAGTCTACACCTGTTGTTTGTTATGTGTTAGTCTACACCTGTTGTTTATAGAGCATGTGTTAGTCTACACATGTTGTTTATAAAGCATGTGTTAGTCTACACCTGTTGTTTACATGTGTTAGTCTACACCTGTTGTTTACATGTGTTAGTCTACACCTGTTGTTTATAGAGCATGTGTTAGTCTACACCTGTTGTTTATAGAGCATGTGTTAGTCTACACCTGTTGTTTACATGTGTTAGTCTACACCTGTTGTTTACATGTGTTAGTCTACACCCTGTTGTTTACATGTGTTAGTCTACACCTGTTGTTTTACATGTGTTAGTCTACACCTGTTGTTTGCATGTGTTAGTCTACACCTGTTGTTTACATGTGTTAGTCTACACCTGTTGTTTACAGAGCATGTGTTAGTCTACACCTGTTGTTTATAGAGCATGTGTTAGTCTACACCTGTTGTTTACATGTGTTAGTCTACACCTGTTGTTTACATGTGTTAGTCTACACCTGTTGTTTACATGTGTTAGTCTACACCTGTTGTTTACATGTGTTAGTCTACACCTGTTGTTTATAAAGCATGTGTTAGTCTACACATGTTGTTTATAAAGCATGTGTTAGTCTACACCTGTTGTTTATAAAGCATGTGTTAGTCTACACCTGTTGTTTACATGTGTTAGTCTACACCTGTTGTTTATAAAGCATGTGTTAGTCTACACCTGTTGTTTACATGTGTTAGTCTACACCTGTTGTTTACATGTGTTAGTCTACACCTGTTGTTTATAGAGCATGTGTTAGTCTACACATGTTGTTTATAAAGCATGTGTTAGTCTACACCTGTTGTTTATAAAGCATGTGTTTAGTCTACACCTGTTGTTTATAGAGCATGTGTTAGTCTACACCTGTTGTTTACATGTGTTAGTCTACACCTGTTGTTTACATGTGTTAGTCTACACCTGTTGTTTATAAAGCATGTGTAGTCTACACCTGTTGTTTATAGAGCATGTGTTAGTCTACACCTGTTGTTTATAAAGCATGTGTTAGTCTACACCTGTTGTTTATAGAGCATGTGTTAGTCTACACCTGTTGTTTATAGAGCATGTGTTAGTCTACACCTGTTGTTTACATGTGTTAGTCTACACCTGTTGTTTACATGTGTTAGTCTACACCTGTTGTTTATAAAGCATGTGTTAGTCTACACCTGTTGTTTACATGTGTTAGTCTACACCTGTTGTTTATAGAGCATGTGTTAGTCTACACCTGTTGTTTACATGTGTTAGTCTACACCTGTTGTTTATAGAGCATGTGTTAGTCTACACCTGTTGTTTATAAAGCATGTGTTAGTCTACACCTGTTGTTTACATGTGTTAGTCTACACCTGTTGTTTACATGTGTTAGTCTACACCTGTTGTTTATAGAGCATGTGTTAGTCTACACATGTTGTTTATAAAGCATGTGTTAGTCTACACCTGTTGTTTACATGTGTTAGTCTACACCTGTTGTTTACATGTGTTAGTCTACACCTGTTGTTTATAGAGCATGTGTTAGTCTACACCTGTTGTTTATAGAGCATGTGTTAGTCTACACCTGTTGTTTACATGTGTTAGTCTACACCTGTTGTTTACATGTGTTAGTCTACACCTGTTGTTTACATGTGTTAGTCTACACCTGTTGTTTACATGTGTTAGTCTACACCTGTTGTTTACATGTGTTAGTCTACACCTGTTGTTTACATGTGTTAGTCTACACCTGTTGTTTACAGAGCATGTGTTAGTCTACACCTGTTGTTTATAGAGCATGTGTTAGTCTACACCTGTTGTTTACATGTGTTAGTCTACACCTGTTGTTTACATGTGTTAGTCTACACCTGTTGTTTACATGTGTTAGTCTACACCTGTTGTTTACATGTGTTAGTCTACACCTGTTGTTTATAAAGCATGTGTTAGTCTGCATGTTGTTTATAAAGCATGTGTTAGTCTACACCTGTTGTTTATAAAGCATGTGTTAGTCTACACCTGTTGTTTATAGAGCACGTGTTAGTCTACACCTGTTGTTTACATGTGTTAGTCTACACCTGTTGTTTACATGTGTTAGTCTACACCTGTTGTTTACATGTGTTTACATGTGTTAGTCTACACCTGTTGTTTACATGTGTTAGTCTACAGCTGTTGTTTATAGAGCATGTGTTAGTCTACACCTGTTGTTAATAGAGCATGTGTTAGTCTACACCTGTTGTTTATAAAGCATGTGTTAGTCTACACCTGTTGTTTATAAAGCATGTGTTAGTCTACACCTGTTGTTTACAGAGCATGTGTTAGTCTACACCTGTTGTTTATAAAGCATGTGTTAGTCTACACCTGTTGTTTATAAAGCATGTGTTAGTCTACACCTGTTGTTTATAAAGCATGTGTTAGTCTACACCTGTTGTTTACAGAGCATG
Organism: Oncorhynchus keta; assembly: GCF_023373465.1. Lineage (NCBI taxonomy): Eukaryota > Metazoa > Chordata > Actinopteri > Salmoniformes > Salmonidae > Oncorhynchus > Oncorhynchus keta. The sequence goes on along the minus strand of NW_026287031.1, from coordinate 3,808 downwards.
TGTTAGTCTGCACCTGTTGTTTATAGAGCATGTGTTAGTCACCTGTTGTTTATAAAGCATGTGTTAGTCTACACCTGTTGTTTATAAAGCATGTGTTAGTCTACACCTGTTGTTTATAAAGCATGTGTTAGTCTACACCTGTTGTTTTATAGAGCATGTGTTAGTCTACACCTGTTGTTTATAGAGCATGTGTTAGTCACCTGTTGTTTTATAAAGCATGTGTTAGTCTACACCTGTTGTTTATAAAGCATGTTAGTCTACACCTGTTGTTTATAAAGCATGTGTTAGTCTACACCTGTTGTTTATAAAGCATGTGTTAGTCTACACCTGTTGTTTATAAAGCATGTGTTTAGTCTACACCTGTTTGTTTACAGAGCATGTGTTAGTCTACACCTGTTGTTTATAGAGCATGTGTTAGTCACCTGTTGTTTATAAAGCATGTGTTAGTCTACACCTGTTGTTTATAAAGCATGTGTTAAGTCTACACCTGTTGTTTATAGAGCATGTGTTAGTCTATGTGGAAAAATCCCATTTGATTTGCTTTACCACCAGTCCGTCTGGAGTCCCCATGCCCAGTCCGTAGGGTCCCTTTGTTCAGCTCCACTACAAACACCAGACAACACTCATCATCAGGGAGCAGGGCCTCGGGAGGCACAGGGAAGGGGAACTCACATAAACTACCTGTAGAGGACACACTACAGCTAGACACACACACACTACAGCTAGACACACACTCAGCTATATACCCACACTACAGCTATACACACACTATAGCTATACACACACTACAGCTATACACACACCACAGCTAACACACACTATAGCTATACACACACACACCACAGGTAGACATGGGAGACATGAGTACTGAACACTGGTCACCAGGTGGCGACATGTAGTACTGAACACTGGTCACCAGGACGACATGTGAGTACTTTGAGACACTGGTCCGCAGGGGGCGACATGTAGTACTGAACACTGGTCACCAGGGGAGACATGTAAATTACTGAACACTGGCCACCAAGGGAGACATGTAGTACTGAATACTGGCCACCAGGGGGAGACATAGTACTGAACACTGGCCACCAGGGGAGACATGTAATTGAACACTGGTCACCAGGGGAGACATGTAGTACTGAACACTAGCTACCAGGGGGAGACATGTAATACTATATGAGAGGGGAACATAATTATCTGGCACCCTAGATTAGTATAATACATAGAGAGGGGAAATATTATGGGCACCCTGATTAGTATAATACATAGAGAGGGGAAATATTATCGGCACCCTGATTAGTATAATACATAGAGAGGGGAAATATTATCGGCACCCTGATTAGTATAATACATAGAGAGGGGAAATATTATCGGCACCCTGATTAGTATAATACATAGAGAGGGGAAATATTATCGGCACCCTGATTAGTATAATACATAGAGAGGGGAAATATTATCGGCACCCTGATTAGTATAATACATAGAGAGAGGGAAATATTATCGGCACCCTGATTAGTATAATACATAGAGAGGGGAAATATTATCGGCACCCCTGATTAGTATAATACATAGAGAGGGGAAATATTATCGGCACCCTGATTAGTATAATACATAGAGAGGGGAAATATTATCGGCACCCCTGATTAGTATAATACATAGAGAGGGGAAATATTATCGGCACCCTGATTAGTATAATACATAGAGAGGGGAAATATTATGGGCACCCTGATTAGTATAATACATAGAGAGAGGAAATATTATGGGCACCCTGATTAGTATAATACATAGAGAGAGGAAATATTATCGGCACCCTGATTAGTATAATACATAGAGAGAGGAAATATTATCGGCACCCCTGATTAGTATAATATATAGAGAGGGGAAATATTATCGGCACCCTGATTAGTATAATACAGAGAGAGGGGAAATATTATCGGCACCCCTGATTAGTATAATACATAGAGAGGGGAAATATTATCGGCACCCTGATTAGTATAATACATAGAGAGGGGAAATATTATCGGCACCCTGATTAGTATAATACATAGAGAGGGGAATATTATCGGCACCCTGATTAGTATAATACATAGAGAGGGGAAATATTATCGGCACCCTGATTAGTATAATACAGAGAGGGGAAATATTATCGGCACCCTGATTAGTATAATACATAGAGAGGGGAAATATTATCGGCACCCTGATTAGTATAATACATAGAGAGGGGAAATATTATCGGCACCCTGATTAGTATAATACATAGAGAGGGGAAATATTATCGGCACCCTGATTAGTATAATACATAGAGAGGGGAAATATTATCGGCACCCTGATTAGTATAATACATAGAGAGGGGAAATATTATCGGCACCCATGATTAGTATAATACATAGAGAGGGGAAATATTATGGGCACCCTGATTAGTATAATACTAGAGGGAAATATTATCGGCACTGATTAGTATAATATAGAGAGAGGGGAAATATTATCGGCACCCTGATTAGTATAATACATAGAGAGGGGAAATATTATCGGCACCCTGATTAGTATAATACATAGAGAGGGGAAATATTATGGACACCCTGATTAGTATAATACATAGAGAGGGGAAATATTATCGGCACCCTGATTAGTATAATACATAGAGAGAGGGAAATATTATGGACACCCCTGATTAGTATAATACATAGAGAGGGAAATATTATCGGCACCCTGATTAGTATAATACATAGAGAGGGGAAATATTATCGGCACCCTGATTAGTATAATACATAGAGAGGGGAAATATTATCGGCACCCTGATTAGTATAATACATAGAGAGGGAAATATTATCGGCACCCTGATTAGTATAAATACATAGAGAGGGAAATATTATTGGCACCCCTGATTAGTATAATACATAGAGAGGGGAAATATTATCGGCACCCTGATTAGTATAATACATAGAGAGGGGAAATATTATCGGCACCCTGATTAGTATAATACATAGAGAGGGGAAATATTATCGGCACCCTGATTAGTATAATACATAGAGAGGGGAAATATTATGGGCACCCTGATTAGTATAATACATAGAGAGGGGAAATATTATCGGCACCCTGATTAGTATAATACATAGAGAGGGGAAATATTATCGGCACCCTGATTAGTATAATACATAGAGAGGGGAAATATTATCGGCACCCTGATTAGTATAATACATAGAGAGGGGAAATATTATCGGCACCCTGATTAGTATAATACATAGAGAGGGGAAATATTATCGGCACCCCTGATTAGTATAATACATAGAGAGGGGAAATATTATCGGCACCCCTGATTAGTATAATACATAGAGAGGGGAAATATTATCGGCACCCTGATTAGTATATTACATAGAGAGGGGAAATATTATCGGCACCCCTGATCAGTATAATACATAGAGAGGAAATATTATCGGCACCCTGATTAGTATAATACAGAGAGAGGGAAATATTATCGGCACCCTGATTAGTATAATACATAGAGAGGGAAATATTATCGGCACCCCTGATTAGTATAATACATAGAGAGGGAAATATTATCGGCACCCTGATTAGTATAATAAAAACACTATATTGCTCCAAATAATGGGACCATTAGATGGTTTCATAATTACAGAAGGAGATTTTGTTTAACAACTAATTAAAATAGTAAAAAATCCATACAAACTACTGACACCCCTGTTTTCAATACTCTGGCACCCTCTGCTGGCCAGGATAATGACTACAGCCTTTTGTCTTAGACCGTTCCTGCATACGGAATCCTACCAGATGTTTGATGAGTTCTAGAACA
>NW_026287030.1:0-997 GCF_023373465.1 Oncorhynchus keta | reverse complement strand
CCCTGGGGGGTTAACTGTACAGTATAGATGAGGAGTACTCTACATGTGAGCCTGTCCCGTGTCTGTGTCTCTCAGGTAAATGTCTCACCTGTATTAAACCCCTGGGGGGGTTAACTGTACAGTATAGATGAGGAGTACTCTACATGTGAGCCTGTCCCGTGTCTGTGTCTCTCAGGTAAATGTCTCACCTGTATTAAACCCCTGGGGGGTTAACTGTACAGTATAGATGAGGAGTACTCTACATGTGAGCCTGTCCCGTGTCTGTGTCTCTCAGGTAAATGTCTCACCTGTATTAAACCCCTGGGGGGTTAACTGTACAGTATAGATGAGGAGTACTCTACATGTGAGCCTGTCCCGTGTCTGTGTCTCTCAGGTAAATGTCTCACCTGTATTAAACCCCTGGGGGGTTAACTGTACAGTATAGATGAGGAGTACTCTACATGTGAGCCTGTCCCGTGTCTGTGTCTCTCAGGTAAATGTCTCACCTGTATTAAACCCCTGGGGGGTTAACTGTACAGTATAGATGAGGAGTACTCTACATGTGAGCCTGTCCCGTGTCTGTGTCTCTCAGGTAAATGTCTCACCTGTATTAAACCCCTGGGGGGTTAACTGTACAGTATAGATGAGGAGTACTCTACATGTGAGCCTGTCCCGTGTCTGTGTCTCTCAGGTAAATGTCTCACCTGTATTAAACCCCTGGGGGGGTTAACTGTACAGTATAGATGAGGAGTACTCTACATGTGAGCCTGTCCCGTGTCTGTGTCTCTCAGGTAAATGTCTCACCTGTATTAAACCCCTGGGGGGTTAACTGTACAGTATAGATGAGGAGTACTCTACATGTGAGCCTGTCCCGTGTCTGTGTCTCTCAGGTAAATGTCTCACCTGTATTAAACCCCTGGGGGGTTAACTGTACAGTATAGATGAGGAGTACTCTACATGTGAGCCTGTCCCGTGTCTGTGTCTCTCAGGTAAATGTCTCACCTGTATTAAACCCCTG
>NW_026287029.1:0-4230 GCF_023373465.1 Oncorhynchus keta | reverse complement strand
GGGGTACCAATACAGAGTCAACGAGCAGGGGTACCAGTACCGGGTCAACGTGCAGGGGTACCAATACAGAGTCAACGTGCAGGGGTACCAGTACCGGGTCAACGAGCAGGGGTACCAATACAGAGTCAACGAGCAGGGGTACCAATACAGAGTCAACGCGCAGGGGTACCAGTACAGAGTCAACGAGCAGGGGTACCAGTACCAGAGTCAACGCGTAGGGTACCAATACAGAGTCAACGCGCAGGAGTACCAGTACCGGGTCAACGAGCAGGGGTACCAATACAGAGTCAACGAGCAGGGTACCAATACAGAGTCAACGCGCAGGGGTACCAATACAGAGTCAACGCGCAGGGGTACCAGTACTGGGTCAACGCAGCAGGGTACCAGTACCGGGTCAACGCGCAGGGGTACCAATACAGAGTCAGCGAGTAGGGGTACCAGTACAGAGTCAACGCACAGGGGTACCAGTACCGGTCAACGCACAGGAGTACCAGTACCGAGAGTCAACGCGCAGGGGTACCAATACAGAGTCAACGAGCAGGGGTACCAGTACAGAGTCAACGCACAGGGGTACCAGTACCGGGTCAACGCACAGGGTACCAGTAACCGGTCAACGCACAGGGGTACCAGATAGTTGAGGTAATATGTACATGTAGGTAGAGGTAAAGTGACTAGACAATCAGGATAGATAATAAACAGTAACAGCAGTGCGTCGTGCTGAACGCGCCCCTAATGAGGTAACATAACTGAAGTAGTCGTGCTGAACCCGCCCCTAATGAGGTAACATAACTGAACTAGTCGTGCTGAACGATCCCCTAATGAGGTAACATAACTGAACTAGTCGTGCTGAACGCCACCCTAATGAGGTAACATAACTGAAGTAGTCGTGGCTGAACCCGCCCCCTAATGAGGTAACATAACTGAACTAGTCGTGCTGAACGCGCCCTAATGAGGTAACATAACTGAACTAGTCGTGCTGAACTCGACCCTAATGAGGTAACATAACTGAACTAGTCGTGCTGAACCCGCCCCCTAATGAGGTAACATAACTGAACTAGTCGTGCTGAACGCGCCCCTAATGAGGTAACATAACTGAACTAGTCGTGCTGAACGCGCCCCTAATGAGGTAACATAACTGAACTAGTCGTGCTGAACGGGCCCCTAATGAGGTAACATAACTGAACTAGTCGTGCTGAACTCGACCCTAATGAGGTAACATAACTGAACTAGTCGTGCTGAACCCGCCCCCTAATGAGGTAACATAACTGAACTAGGTTGAGCCGAACAAGCGGTCCGGTTCGCCAGTAGTCTAGTTTCAGAACAGCCCTTATTATGAGTCATACCTTCTGAGCGAGTGCTGGGCCAGAACCTGGCCATGAAACGCAGTAGGCTAAATGGGGGTTGAGGGGACCTGGCTATGAAACGCAGTAGGCTAAGTGGGAGGGTTGAGGGGACCTGGATATGAAACGCAGTAGGCTAGGTGGGAGGGCTGAGGGGACCTGGCTATGAAACGCAGTAGGCTAAGTGGGAGGGCTGAGGGGACCTGGCTATGAAATGCAGTAGGCTAAGTGGGAGGGTTGAGGGGACCTGGCTATGAAATGCAGTAGGCTAGGTGGGAGGGTTGAGGGGACCTGGCTATGAAATGCAGTAGGCTAAGTGGGAGGGTTGAGGGGACCTGGATATGAAACGCAGTAGGCTAGGTGGCAGGGCTGAGGGAACCTGGCTATGAAACGCAGTAGGCTAAGTGGGAGGGTTGAGGGGAGTGGATATGAAACGCAGTAGGCTAGGTGGGAGGGTTGAGGGGACCTGGATATGAAACGCAGTAGGCTAAGTGGGAGGGTTGAGGGGACCTGGCTATGAAACGCAGTAGGCTAGGTGGGAGGGTTGAGGGGACCTGGCTATGAAACGCAGTAGGCTAAGTGGGAGGGTTGAGGGGACCTGGCTATGAAACGCAGTAGGCTAAGTGGGAGGGTTGAGGGGACCTGGCTATGAAACGCAGTAGGCTAAGTGGGAGGGTTGAGGGGACCTGGCTATGAAACGCAGTAGGCTAAGTGGGAGGGTTGAGGGGACCTGGATATGAAATGCAGTAGGCTAAGTGGGAGGGTTGAGGGGACCTGGCTATGAAACGCAGTAGGCTAAGTGGGAGGGTTGAGGGGACCTGGCTATGAAACGCAGTAGGCTAAGTGGGAGGGTTGAGGGACCTGGCTATGAAACGCAGTAGGCTAAGTGGGAGGGTTGAGGGGACCTGGCTATGAAACGCAGTAGGCTAAGTGGGAGGGTTGAGGGGACCTGGCTATGAAACGCAGTAGGCTAGGTGGGAGGGTTGAGGGGACCTGGCTATGAAACGCAGTAGGCTAAGTGGGAGGGCTGAGGGGACCTGGATATGAAATGCAGTAGGCTAAGTGGGAGGGTTGAGGGGACCTGGCTATGAAACGCAGTAGGCTAGGTGGGAGGGTTGAGGGGACCTGGCTATGAAATGCAGTAGGCTAAGTGGGAGGGTTGAGGGGACCTGGATATGAAACGCAGTAGGCTAAGTGGGAGGGCTGAGGGGACCTGGATATGAAACGCAGTAGGCTAAGTGGGAGGGTTGAGGGGACCTGGCTATGAAACGCAGTAGGCTAAGTGGGAGGGTTGAGGGGACCTGGCTATGAAACGCAGTAGGCTAGGTGGGAGGGTTGAGGGGACCTGGCTATGAAACGCAGTAGGCTAAGTGGGAGGGTTGAGGGGACCTGGCTATGAAACGCAGTAGGCTAGGTGGGAGGGTTGAGTGAGACTACAAATTGAAAGACGGCCTACTTTTCTCGACTCAAGGGAGAGAAGAACATACCTGTTATTCAACTAAATGCTGCTATAGTTTCTCATTAAAACATACCTGTTATTCAACTCAATGCTGCTATAGTTTCTCATTTGGTAATGCAGGTTGTGTTGGTTAACCAGGAAAAGGGAAGCCAACTAGATGACTGGTGGGGACCGGTTCGGGACGAGGAAGCTAACTAGATGACTGGTGGGGACCGGTTCGGTCGGGACGAGGAAGCTAACTAGATGACTGGTGGGGACCGGTTCGGTCGGGACGAGGAAGCTAACTAGATGACTGGTGGGGACTGGTTCGGTACGAGGAAGCTAACTAGATGACTGGTGGGGACTGGTTCGGTGACGAGGAAGCTAACTAGATGACTGGTGGGGACTGGTTCGGGACGAGGAAGCTAACTAGATGACTGGTGGGGACTGGTTCGGGACGAGGAAGCTAACTAGATGACTGGTGGGGACTGGTTCGGTACGAGGAAGCTAACTAGATGACTGGTGGGGACTGGTTCGGGACGAGGAAGCTAACTAGATGACTGGTGGGGACTGGTTCGGGACGAGGAAGCTAACTAGATGACTGGTGGGGACTGGTTCGGGACGAGGAAGCTAACTAGATGACTGGTGGGGACTGGTTCGGTCGGGACGAGGAAGCTAACTAGATGACTGGTGGGGACTGGTTCGGGACGAGGAAGCTAACTAGATGACTGGTGGGGACTGGTTCGGGACGAGGAAGCTAACTAGATGACTGGTGGGGACTGGTTCGGGACGAGGAAGCTAACTAGATGACTGGTGGGGACTGGTTCGGGACGAGGAAGCTAACTAGATGACTGGTGGGGACTGGTTCGGGACGAGGAAGCTAACTAGATGACTGGTGGGGACTGGTTCGGGACGAGGAAGCAGAGGAGGCGCCTGGCGATATGCATTTAGTCAGTCCATCTTTTCCTGGTCCACTCAGTCAGTTATAGTCAAAAGCCACAGAAAAATACAAGTTTGCCGGGACTTTGAGTCACTATTTTTTGTTGACGAAAATTAACACTGGTTTAGAAAGTGCGTGTCTGTATTTTTAATTTAACCTTTATTTATCTAGGCGAGTCAGTTAAGAACAAATTGTGATTCACAATGACGGCCAAAACCAGACGGCCAATTGTGCCCCGCTCTATGGGACTCCCAATCACGGCCGGTTGTGAAACAGCCAGGATTCAAACCAGGGTCTGTAGTAACGCCTCAAGCACTGACATGCAGTAACTTGGACCGCTGTAAGGTGCGTGTGTGTGTAAGGTGTGTGTGTGTCTGTGCGTGTGTGTGTGTGTGTGTCTGTAAGAGGTGTGTGTGTGTGTGTGTGTGTGTGTGTGTGTGTCGTACCGGGGGGAAGTAAGTGCCCTTGGTGGAAGAGGAGCTTGAGGAGGAGGCTCCAGTTACGTGGGCGCG
>NW_026287028.1:0-20754 GCF_023373465.1 Oncorhynchus keta | reverse complement strand
AAGAACAGCTCAAAAAAGCAAAGAGAAATGACAGCCCGGAAATGTCAAGGACTTTGAAAGTTTCTTCAAGTGAAGTCGCAAAAACCATCAAGCGCTATGATGAAACTGTCTCTCATGAGGACCGCCACAGGACAGGAAGACCCAGAGTTACCTCTGCTGCAGAGGATAAGTTCATTAGAGTTACTAGCCTCAGAAATTGCAGCCCGAATAAATGCATTCACAGAGTTGAAGTAACAGACACACCTCAACATCAGCTGTTCAGAGGAGACTGCGTGAATCAGGCCTTCATGGTCGAATTGCTGCCAAGAAATCACTACTAAAGGACACCAGTAAGAAGAAGAGACTTGCTTGGGGCAAGAAACACGAGCAGTGGACATTAAACTGGTGAAAATCTGTACTTTGGTCTGATGAGTAGGTGAACAGATGATCTCTGCATGTGTTGTTCCCACCGTGAAGCATGGAGGAGGAGATGTGATGGTGTGGGGGTGCTTTGCTGGTGACACAATCTGTGATTTATTTAGAATTCAAGGCAACACATTTGCGATAGTTTGGGATGAGTCGGACCGCAGAGTGAAGGAAAAGCATCCAACAAGTGCTCAGCATATGTGGGAACTCCTTCAAGACTGTTGGAGAAGCATTCCAGGTGAAGCTGGTTGAGAGAATGCCAAGACTGTTGGAAAAGCATTCCAGGTGAAGCTGGTTGAGAGAATGCCAAGACTGTTGGAAAAAGCATTCCAGGTGAAGCTGGTTGAGAGAATGCCAAGACTGTTGGAAAAAGCATTCCAGGTGAAGCTGGTTGAGAGAATGCCAAGACTGTTGGAAAAAGCATTCCAGGTGAAGCTGGTTGAGAGAATGCCAAGACTGTTGCAAAAAGCATTCCAGGTGCTGTCATCAAGGCAAAGGGTGGCTACTTTGAAGAATCTAAAATATGAAATATATTTTGATTTGTTTATCATTTGTACGGTTACTACATGATTCCATATGTGTCAATCCATAGTAATGATGTCTTCACTGTTATTCTACAACGTAGAAAATAGCAAAAACAAAGAAACACCCTTGAATGAGTAGATGTGTCCAAACATATGACTGGTACTGAACATATTTGGTAATGTGTACGTGATCCCTTTGGGAATTGAACCCACAACCTTGGGATGCTTACTCAACTGAGCCACGTGGACTCTTCAAGGCAGTTCATGTATTAGCTGTGTTCCCTGTCTGAATAATGATCCCAGTCCCTACTGGTGACACAACACTTACAACACAGTGACTGCATTTTGTAATACGTGTGTATGTACTGTACACACGTGGGATCGCAAGTGGACTTGAACCCAACAACCTCACTGCATTGCCTACGGCACCAGCACATGGGTGTGCTTTGCAAGTATTATCTGTGTGCCCTGTCAGTGCATAATGAGGAAACATACTGGTGGACATACAGCATACATATTTAGTATGTGTGTGGTCCTGACTGGACTTGAACCTGCCACCTCACTGAGCCACAGGACACATCGGTGCGTACCATACTCTAGCTACTTGTGTTATATGTGTTCCTGCTCTGTATAATAATGAGTCAGTATAATGATGAATCATACTCTCTGTGTAACAATGAATCAGTATAATAATGAATCAGTATAATAATGAATCAGTATAACAATGAATCAGTATAACAATGAATCATACTCTCTGTGTAACAATGAATCAGTATAATAATGAATCAGTATAATAATGAATCAGTATAACAATGAATCAGTATAATAATGAATCAGTATAATAATGAATCAGTATAATAATGAATCATACTTCTGTGTAACAATGAATCAGTATAATAATGAATCAGTATAATAATGAATCAGTATAACAATGAATCAGTATAACAATGAATCATACTCTCTGTGTAACAATGAATCAGTATAATAATGAATCAGTATAATAATGAATCAGTATAACAATGAATCAGTATAATAATGAATCAGTATAATAATGAATCAGTATAATAATGAATCATACTCTCTGTGTAACAATGAATCAGTATAATAATGAATCAGTATAATAATGAATCAGTATAACAATGAATCAGGATAATAATGAATCAGTATAATAATGAATCATACTCTCTGTGTAACAATGAATCAGTATAATAATGAATCAGTATAATAATGAATCAGTATAATAATGAATCAGTATAATAATGAATCAGTATAATAATTAATCATTATAATAATGAATCAGTTTAATAATGAATCATACTCTCTGTGTAATAATGAATTAGTATAATAATGAATCAGTATAATAATGAATCAGTATAATAATGAATCATACTCTCCGTGTAATAATGAATCAGTATAACAATGAATCAGTATAATAATGAATCAGTATAACAATGAATCAGTATAACAATGAATCAGTATAATAATGAATCAGTATAATAATGAATCAGTATAACAATGAATCAGTATAACAATGAATCAGTATAATAATGAATCAGTATAACAATGAATCAGTATAACAATGAATCAGTATAACAATGAATCAGTATAATAATGAATCAGTATAATAATGAATCAGTATAATAATGAATCAGTATAGTAATGAATCAGTATAACAATGAATCAGTATACTAATGAATCATACTCTCTGTATACTAATGAATCATACTCTCTGTATAGTAATGAATTGGTATAATAATGAATCAGTATAATAATTAATCAGTTTTAGTAATGAATCATACTCTATGTATACTAATGAATCATAGTCTGTATAATAATGAATCAGTATAATAATTAATCATTCTCTCTGTATAATAATGAATCAGTATAGTAATGAATCATACTCTCTGTATAATAATGAATCAGTATAGTAATGAATCATACTCTCTGTATAATAATGAATCAGTATAGTAATGAATCATTCTCTCTGTATAATAATGAATCAGTATAGTAATGAATCATTCTCTCTGTATAATAATGAATCAGTATAGTAATTAATCATTCTCTCTGTATAATAATGCATCAGTATAGTAATTAATCATTCTCTCTGTATAGTAATGAATCATTATAATAATGAATCAGTATAGTAATGAATCATACTCTCTGTATAGTAATGAATCATTATAATAATGCATCAGTATAGTAATTAATCATTCTCTCTGTATAATAATGAATCAGTATAGTAATGAATCATACTCTCTGTATACTAATGAATCATTCTCTCTGTATAATAATGAATCAGTATAGTAATTAATCATTCTCTCTGTATAGTAATGAATCAGTATAGTAATGAATCATACTCTCTGTATAGTAATGAATCATTATAATAATGAATCAGTATAGTAATGAATCAGTATAGTAATGAATCATTCTCTCTGTATAATAATGAATCAGTATAGTAATGAATCATACTCTCTGTATACTAATGAATCATTCTCTCTGTATAGTAATGAATCAGTATAGTAATGAATCATACTCTCTGTATAATAATGATTCAGTATAGTAATGAATCATACTCTCTGTATAGTAATGAATCAGTATAGTAATGAATCATACTCTCTGTATAGTAATGAATCAGTTTAATAATGAATCAGTTTTAGTAATGAATCATTCTCTCTGTATAACAATGAATCAGTATAGTAATGAATCATACTCTCTGTATAGTAATGAATCAGTATAGTAATGAATCAGTATAGTAATGAATCATTCTCTCTGTATAATAATGAATCAGTATAGTAATGAATCATACTCTCTGTATAGTAATGAATCAGTATAGTAATGAATCATACTCTCTGTATAGTAATGAATCAGTATAATAATGAATCAGTTTTAGTAATGAATCATTCTCTCTGTATAACAATGAATCATACTAGTGTCACAAGAGGGCAGTACTATCCTTCATTCCCCCATCAGCCCTGTTGTCATCCGAGACACACTAGGGCTCCCTATTTTCTATCAAGTGCACTACATTTGACCAGGGCTACTGGGAGGTATCCCTTGATCCCCTAAAGCAGATGTGTTTTTGAATTGGGCAGATACAGGCGTGACAGCTTGACTCGCGTGCTCTGTTTTGTTCCGGCAGCAATAGTGTCATGCTCTGTGGGAACCTTCATTTGCATAGCCTACTAATCTTAACTTCATCTTTCAAACACTTCAAACCAGTATAAGACTGGCGCATGCTAACAAGGTCCATTGTGGATACCCATGGTGATGAAAATGTCCGTAAAGCATCATCTGTGTGCAGTTAAAAACTCTATAGAATTTTGATTGACGCGTCAGTGGCTTTAAGACACCTCTCAAACTCAGGAGGAAAGTAGATTTCTTACTCACTATTATGTTCCCCGCTGCTTATTGAAACAGTTCAAATACGCCGCCGTTCTGTAACCTTGGCGATACCGCCGAATGCTTTACGCGTTTGTCCACAGGCGCATACAATACCGTTGAAATCGACCCCTGGTGAGAGACGGTGGGCTACCACTGAATTGTGCTGTTGTGGCCAAAGTGGCCATAGAATGAGAGTTTCCCAAACGACCTCTACACAATAACACAGATATAGGGGTCGTAGAAGCTGAGCTGCGGAGACTGAGGAAGAAGCAATATTCCTTTACCCAGGGTCCATACTACGTTGCAGGCTCCCACCGTGAATTCCCCCCCCCCGCCCCCTACTGACAGGACTACAGAGCTCCTTCCATCTACCTGATCTACCTACCTCTGTCTCTTATGTCTCTACCTGATCAACCTGATCTACCTGTCTCTGTCCCTTCTGTCTCTACCTGATCTACCTGTCTCTGTCCCTTCTGTCTCTACCTGATCTACCTGTCTCTGTCTCTACCTGATCTACCTGTCTCTGTCTCTTCGATCTCTACCTGGTCTACCTGCCTCTGTCCCTTCTGTCTCTACCTGATCTACCTGTCTCTGTCTCTTCTGTCTCTACCTGATCTACCTGTCTCTGTCTCTTCTGTCTCTACCTGATCTACCTGATCTACCTGCCTCTGTCTCTACCTGATCGACCTGCCTCTGTCCCTTCTGTCTCTACCTGATCTACCTGATCTACCTGATCTACCTGTCTCTGTCCCTTCTGTCTCTACCTGATCTACCTGTCTCTGTCCCTTCTGTCTCTACCTGATCTACCTGTCTCTGTCTCTACCTGATCTACCTGTCTCTGTCTCTTCGATCTCTACCTGGTCTACCTGCCTCTGTCCCTTCTGTCTCTACCTGATCTACCTGTCTCTGTCTCTTCTGTCTCTACCTGATCTACCTGTCTCTGTCTCTTCTGTCTCTACCTGATCTACCTGATCTACCTGCCTCTGTCTCTACCTGATCGACCTGCCTCTGTCCCTTCTGTCTCTACCTGATCTACCTGATCTACCTGATCTACCTGTCTCTGTCTCTACCTGATCTACCTGTCTCTGTCCCTTCTGTCTCTACCTGATCTACCTGTCTCTGTCTCTTCTGTCTCTACCTGATCTACCTGTCTCTGTCTCTACCTGATCTACCTGTCTCTGTCCCTTCTGTCTCGACCTGATCTACCTGTCTCTGTCTCTTCTGTCTCTACCTGATCTACCTGTCTCTGTCTCTTCTGTCTCTACCTGATCTACCTGTCTCTGTCTCTTCTGTCTCTACCTGATCTACCTGTCTCTGTCTCTTCTGTCTCTACCTGATCTACCTGCCTCTGTCTCTACCTGATCTACCTGTCTCTGTCCCTTCTGTCTCTACCTGATCTACCTGTCTCTGTCTCTTCTGTCTCTACCTGATCTACCTGTCTCTGTCTCTACCTGATCTACCTGTCTCTGTCCCTTCTGTCTCGACCTGATCTACCTGTCTCTGTCTCTTCTGTCTCTACCTGATCTACCTGTCTCTGTCTCTTCTGTCTCTACCTGATCTACCTGTCTCTGTCTCTTCTGTCTCTACCTGATCTACCTGATCTACCTGCCTCTGTCTCTACCTGATCGACCTGCCTCTGTCCCTTCTGTCTCTACCTGATCTACCTGATCTACCTACATCTGTCTCTACCTGATCTACCTGTCTCTGTCTCTACCTGATCTACCTGATCTACCTGTCTCTGTCTCTACCTGATCTACCTGTCTCTGTCCCTTCTGTCTCTACCTGGTCTACCTGTCTCTGTCTCTACCTGATCTACCTGATCTACCTACATCTGTCTCTACCTGATCTACCTGTCTCTGTCTCTACCTGATCTACCTGATCTACCTGTCTCTGTCTCTACCTGATCTACCTGTCTCTGTCCCTTCTGTCTCTACCTGGTCTACCTGTCTCTGTCTCTACCTGATCTACCTGCCTCTGCCTCTTCTGTCTCTACCTGATCTACCTGATCTACCTGGTCTACCTGATCTACCTGCCTCTGCCTCTTCTGTCTCTACCTGATCTACCTGGTCTACCTGCCTCTGTCTCTTCTGTCTCTACCTGATCTACCTGATCTACCTGCCTCTGTCTCTACCTGATCGACCTACCTCTGTCTGTTCTGTCTCTACCTGATCTACCTGATCTACCTGCTTCTGTCTCTTGTCTCTGCTCTCCTGTGACCTGGATAACTTATGCCTTCCCCTTTAACACACCTCCACAACTAATCAACTTTGCTTCCTTTACAATGTTGTTGCTTGATCTCTCTACCTCTCCTTGTCCTCTTCCTCTTCTCTTCTTCTTGTTCCTGTCTTTTTCCACCTCCTCCCGTCTCTCTTTGTCTCTGCTGTGTTGTCTCCTCTCTCTCTCTCCTTCCTAGTGGGGAAGTGTCAGGGGGGCAGACAGGGGCATCGGTAGCGTTGGGGGGGGGAGGGGATGGGGAGGGTCCGGCGGGTCCCAGTGACAGTGTGAAGATGATGCCTGGCGGTACCAGCATGGCGATGTCGGGGGTCAAGGCCGGGAGGTGGCAGGCGGTCCAGAGCCACATGCAGGCGGGAGGACTCAGACCCACCAAGTGAGTTATGACGATTGAATACTGTTCTAGGGAGATGGCGTATACTTTATATACACAAACATTAAGGACACTTTACACTTTTTTGCCCTCAGAACAGCCTCAATTTGTCTGGGCAAGGTTTCGAAAGTGTTTCCACAGGGATGCTGGCCCATGTTGACTCCAATGCCAGGTCGCAAATGTAAACAAGAACTTGTTCTCAACTTGCCTACCTGGTTAAATAAAGGTGAAATAAAATAAAATTAAAATAAAATAAAAATGTTTCCCACAGTTGTGTCAAGTTGACTGGATGTCCTTTGGGTGGTGGACCGTTCTTAATACACACGGGAAACTGTTGAGTGTGAAAAACCCAGCAGCGTTGACACAAACCGGTGCCTGGCACCTACTACCATACCCCATTCAAAGGCACCTACTACCATACCCCATTCAAAGGCACCTACTACCATACCCTGTTCAAAGGCACCTACTACCATACCCCATTCAAAGGCACCTACTACCATACCCCATTCAAAGGCACCTACTACCATACCCCATTCAAAGGCACCTACTACCATACCCCATTCAAAGGCACCTACTACCATACCCCATTCAAAGGCACCTACTACCATACCCTGTTCAAAGGCACCTACTACCATACCCATTCAAAGGCACCTACTACCATACCCCATTCAAAGGCACCTACTACCATACCCCATTCAAAGGCACCTACTACCATACCCCATTCAAAGGCACCTACTACCATACCCCATTCAAAGGCACCTACTACCATACCCCATTCAAAGGCACCTACTACCATACCCCATTCAAAGGCACCTACTACCATACCCCATTCAAAGGCACCTACTACCATACCCCATTCAAAGGCACCTACTACCATACCCCATTCAAAGGCACCTACTACCATACCCCATTCAAAGGCACCTACTACCATACCCCATTCAAAGGCACCTACTACCATACCCCATTCAAAGGCACCTACTACCATACCCCATTCAAAGGCACCTACTACCATACCCTGTTCAAAGGCACCTACTACCATACCCCATTCAAAGGCACCTACTACCATACCCCATTCAAAGGCACCTACTACCATACCCCATTCAAAGGCACCTACTACCATACCCCATTCAAAGGCACCTACTTCCATACCCTGTTCAAAGGCACCTACTTCCATACCCTGTTCAAAGGCACCTACTACCATACCCTGTTCAAAGGCACCTACTACCATACCCCATTCAAAGGCACCTACTACCATACCCCATTCAAAGGCACCTACTACCATACCCCATTCAAAGGCACCTACTACCATACCCCATTCAAAGGCACCTACTACCATACCCCATTCAAAGGCACCTACTACCATACCCCATTCAAAGGCACCTACTACCATACCCTGTTCAAAGGCACCTACTACCATACCCCATTCAAAGGCACCTACTACCATACCCCGTTCAAAGGCACCTACTACCATACCCCATTCAAAGGCACCTACTACCATACCCCATTCAAAGGCACCTACTACCATACCCCATTCAAAGGCACCTACTACCATACCCCATTCAAAGGCACCTACTACCATACCCCATTCAAAGGCACCTACTACCATACCCCCATTCAAAGGCACCTACTACCATACCCCATTCAAAGGCACCTACTACCATACCCCATTCAAAGGCACCTACTACCATACCCCATTCAAAGGCACCTACTACCATACCCCATTCAAAGGCACCTACTACCATACCCCATTCAAAGGCACCTACTACCATACCCCATTCAAAGGCACCTACTACCATACCCCATTCAAAGGCACCTACTACCATACCCCATTCAAAGGCACCTACTACCATACCCCCATTCAAAGGCACCTACTACCATACCCCATTCAAAGGCACCTACTACCATACCCCATTCAAAGGCACCTACTACCATACCCCATTCAAAGGCACCTACTACCATACCCCATTCAAAGGCACCCTACTACCATACCCCATTCAAAGGCACCTACTACCATACCCCATTCAAAGGCACCTACTACCATACCCCATTCAAAGGCACCTACTACCATACCCCATTCAAAGGCACCTACTACCATACCCCATTCAAAGGCACCTACTACCATACCCCATTCAAAGGCACCTACTACCATACCCCATTCAAAGGCACCTACTACCATACCCCATTCAAAGGCACCTACTACCATACCCCATTCAAAGGCACCTACTACCATACCCCATTCAAAGGCACCTACTACCATACCCCATTCAAAGGCACCTACTACCATACCCTGTTCAAAGGCACCTACTACCATACCCCATTCAAAGGCACCTACTACCATACCCCATTCAAAGGCACCTACTACCATACCCCATTCAAAGGCACCTACTACCATACCCCATTCAAAGGCACCTACTACCATACCCCATTCAAAGGCACCTACTACCATACCCTGTTCAAAGGCACCTACTACCATACCCCATTCAAAGGCACCTACTACCATACCCCATTCAAAGGCACCTACTACCATACCCCATTCAAAGGCACCTACTACCATACCCCATTCAAAGGCACCTACTACCATACCCCATTCAAAGGCACCTACTACCATACCCCATTCAAAGGCACCTACTACCATACCCCATTCAAAGGCACCTACTACCATACCCCATTCAAAGGCACCTACTACCATACCCCATTCAAAGGCACCTACTACCATACCCCATTCAAAGGCACCTACTACCATACCCCATTCAAAGGCACCTACTACCATACCCTGTTCAAAGGCACCTACTACCATACCCCGTTCAAAGGCACCTACTACCATACCCCATTCAAAGGCACCTACTACCATACCCTGTTCAAAGGCACCTACTACCATACCCCATTCAAAGGCACCTACTACCATACCCCATTCAAAGGCACCTACTACCATACCCCATTCAAAGGCACCTACTACCATACCCCATTCAAAGGCACCTACTTCCATACCCTGTTCAAAGGCACCTACTACCATACCCTGTTCAAAGGCACCTACTACCATACCCCATTCAAAGGCACCTACTACCATACCCTGTTCAAAGGCACCTACTACCATACCCCATTCAAAGGCACCTACTACCATACCCCATTCAAAGGCACCTACTACCATACCCCATTCAAAGGCACCTACTACCATACCCCATTCAAAGGCACCTACTACCATACCCCATTCAAAGGCACCTACTACCATACCCCATTCAAAGGCACCTACTACCATACCCCATTCAAAGGCACCTACTACCATACCCCATTCAAAGGCACCGACTACCATACCCCATTCAAAGGCACCGACTACCATACCCCATTCAAAGGCACCGACTACCATACCCCATTCAAAGGCACCGACTACCATACCCCATTCAAAGGCACTTCAATCTTTTGTTTTGCCCATTCACCCTCTGAATGCCACACGTACACAATCCATGTCTCAGTTGTCTCAAGGCTTAAAATCCTTCTTTAACCTGTCTCCTCCCCTTCATCTACACTGATTGAAGTGGATTTAACAATTGACATCAATAAGGGATCATAGCTTTCACCTGGATTCACCTGGTCAGTTTATGTCATGGAAAGAGCAGGTGTCCTTAATGTTGTGTACACTCATTGTACAGTATAGATGGTATAGGTAGAGGGCAGAGGGTATATATTGTACAGGCAGAGGACAGAGGGTATAGATGGTACAGGAAGATGGTAGAGGGTATAGATGGTATAGGTAGAGGGTATAGCTGGTACAGGTAGAGGGTATAGATGGAAAGGGAGAGGGTATAGATGGTACAGGAAGATGACAGAGGGTATAGCTGGTATAGGTAGAGGGTATAGATGGTACAGGTAGATGACAGAGGGTATAGCTGGTACAGGTAGAGGGTATAGATGGTATAGGTAGAGGGTATAGATGGTACAGGTAGATAACAGAGGGTATAGCTGGTATAGGTTTAGGGTAGAAGGGAGAGGGTATAGATGGTACAGGTAGAGAACAGAGGGTATAGATGGTACAGGTAGAGGATATAGATGGTACAGGTAGAGGATATAGATGGTATATATAGAGAGTATAGATGGTACAGGTAGAGGACAGAGGGTATAGATGGTTAATGTAGAGGGTATAGATGGTATACTTAGAGGGTATAGATGGTACAGGTAGATGACAGAGGGTATAGATGGTACAGGTATAGGACAGAGGGTATAGATGGTACAGGTAGAGGGTATAGATGGTACAGGTATAGGACAGAGGGTATAGATGGTACAGGTAGAGGACAGATGGTATAGGTAGAGGGTAGAGGGTATAGATGATATAGGTAGAGGGTAGAGGGTGTAGAGGGTAGAAGGTATAGATGGTGCAGGTAGAGGGTATAGATGGTACAGGTAGAGGACAGAGGGTATAGATGGTACAGGTAGAAGGTAGAGATGGTAGAGGGTATAGAGTGTAGAGGGTATAGATGGTACAGGTAGAGGACAGAGGGTATAGATGGTACAGGTAGAGGGTATAGATGGTACAGGTATAGGACAGAGGGTATAGATGGTACAGGTAGAGGACAGATGGTATAGGTAGAGGGTAGAGGGTATAGATGATATAGGTAGAGGGTAGAGGGTGTAGAGGGTAGAAGGTATAGATGGTGCAGGTAGAGGGTATAGATGGTACAGGTAGAGGACAGAGGGTATAGATGGTACAGGTAGAAGGTATAGATGGTACAGGTATAGGACAGAGGGTATAGATGGTATAAGTAGAGATGGTAGAGGTAGAGGGTAGAGGGTATAGATGATATAGGTAGAGGGTAGAGGGTGTAGAGGGTAGAAGGTATAGATGGTACAGGTAGAGGGTATAGATGGTACAGGTAGAGATGGTAGAGGTAGAGGGTAGAGGGTATATATGATATAGGTAGAGGGTGTAGAGGGTAGAAGGTATAGATGGTACGGATAAAGTACAGAGGGTATAGATGGTACAGATAGAGGACAGATGGTATAGATGGTACATGTGGAGGGTAGAGGGTATTCAGGGTGCAGGTAGATGACAAAGGGCATAGCTGGTATAGGTATAGGGTAGAGGGGAGAGTGTATAAATGGTACAAGTAGAGTTAGAGGGTATAGATGGTATAGGTAGGGAGTATAGATGGTCCAGGTAGAGGACATAGGGTATAGATGGTATAGGTAGAAGACAGAGGATATAGATGGTATCGATAGAGGGTATAGATGGTACAGGTAGAGGACAGAGGGTATAGATGGTACAGGTAGAGGACAGAGGGTATAGATGGTATAGGTAGGGAGTATAGATGGTACAGGTAGAGGACAGAGGGTACAGATGGTACAGGTAGAGAGAGGACAGAGGGTATAGATGGTATAGGTAGGGAGTATAGATGGTACAGGTAGAGGACAGAGGGTACAGATGGTAGAGGGTATAGATGGTACAGGTAGAGGGTATAGATAGTAGAGGGTAGAGGACAGAGGGTATAGATGTTATAGGTAGGGAGTATAGATGGTACATGTAGAGGACAGAGGGTACAGATGGTAGAGGGTATAGAGGGTAGAGGGTATAGATGGTACAGGTAGAGGACAGAGGGTATAGATGGTACAGGTAGAGGACAGAGGGTATAGATGGTACAGGTAGAGGACAGAGGGTATAGATGGTATAGATGGTATAGGTAGAGGGGAGAGGGGAGAGGGTATAGATGGTATAGGTAGAGGGGAGAGGGGAGAGGGTATAGATGGTATATGTAGAGGGGAGAGGGGAGAGGGTATAGATGGTATATGTAGAGGGGAGAGGGGAGAGGGTATAGATGGTATATGTAGAGGGGAGAGGGGAGAGGGTATAGATGGTACAGGTAGAGGGTATAGATGGTATAGGGAGAGGGGAGAGGGTATAGATGGTATATGTATAGGGGAGAGGGGAGAGGGTATAGATGGTATATGTAGAGGGGAGAGGGTATAGATGGTATATGTAGAGGGGAGAGGGGAGAGGGTATAGATGGTACAGGTAGAGGGTATAGATGGTATAGGTAGAGGGGAGAGGGGAGAGGGTATAGATGGTATAGGTAGAGGGGAGAGGGGAGAGGGTATAGATGGTAGAGGGGAGGGGAGAGGGTATAGATGGTAGAGGGAGAGGGAGAGGTATAGATGGTAGAGGGGAGAGGTATAGATGGTATAGGTAGAGGGGAGGGGAGAGGGTATAGATGGTATAGGTAGAGGGGAGAGGGGAGAGGGTATAGATGGTATATGTAGAGGGGAGAGGGGAGAGGGTATAGATGGTATATGTAGAGGGGAGAGGGTATAGATGGTATATGTAGAGGGGAGAGGGGAGAGGGTATAGATGGTATATGTAGAGGGGAGAGGGGAGAGGGTATAGATGGTACAGGTAGAGGGTATAGATGGTATAGGTAGAGGGGAGAGGGTATAGATGGTATAGGTAGAGGGGAGAGGGGAGAGGGTATAGATGGTATATGTAGAGGGGAGAGGGGAGAGGGTATAGATGGTATATGTAGAGGGGAGAGGGGAGAGGGTATAGATGGTATAGGTAGAGGGGAGAGGGGAGAGGGTATAGATGGTATATGTAGAGGGTATAGATGGTAGAGGGAGAGGGTATAGATGGAATAGGTAGAGGGAATAGATGTTATAGGTAGAGGGAATAGATGGTAGAGGGTAGAGGACAGAGGGTATAGAGGGTGTAGGTAGAAGACAGAGGGTATAGCTGGTATGGATATAGGATAGAGGGTATAGATGGTAGAGGGTATAGATGGTATAGGTAGAGGGTATAGATGGTACAGGTAGAGGGTATAGGTGGTACAGGTAGAGGGTATAGGTGGTACAGGTAGAGGACAGATGGTATAGGTAGAGGGTAGATGTTATAGATGATATAGGTAGAGGGTAGAGGGTGTAGAGGGTAGATGTTATAGATGATATAGGTAGAGGGTAGAGGGTATAGATAGTATGGGTAGAGGACAGAGGGTATAGAGTAAGAGGGAGGACAGGAGAGAGGGGAGGTAGTGTGAGACTAAGAGGGAGGACAGGAGGGAGGGGAGGTAGTGTGAGAGTAAGAGGGAGGAAGGGGCCCAGGTGCCAATGTTCCAAGGTGGTGTGGTGCTCTGAAACGTGTGATGACAGGCTGGGCTTGGTAGGAATAACGTGCGGAAGATGTGAACTCTGAGCTAACAATAGACTGCAGAATTACACTGTCGCGGAGCCGCCATCACGCCAACTCCTAACCAGCTAATAGTCTACTACACGGCCCTGCATGGTAAATGACCTATAGGACAAACTCAGAGACAATGGGGTCTGTTAATGACCTATAGGACATACTCAGAGACAGTGGGGTCTGTTAATGACCTATAGGACATACTCAGAGACAGTGGGGTCTGTTAATGACCTATAGGACAAACTCAGAGACAATGGGGTCTGTTAATGACCTATAGGACAAACTCAGAGACAGTGGGGTCTGTTAATGACCTATAGGACAAACTCAGAGGCAATGGGGTCTGTTAATGACTTAAAGGACATACTCAGAGACAATGGGGTCTATTGATGACCTACCAACACATTTTCACACAGTGAATGTTGAAGTCCATCTTCTCGCTAATAGTTCTAGCCTCGTACGTTTCTCGTCAAAATAACAATCGGATTGAGAATATCCAACTCAAGACAGAGGGTATAGTGGGAAATGTATTATGTTCTGTACTATAAACAAATGGAATCTGTTACACACTAACAAACAGTCTGTTACTCTCAGTCTGTTACTCACTCACAGTCTGTTACTCACTCACAGTCTGTTACTCACAGTCTGTTACTCACAGTCTGTTACTCAGTCTGTTACTCACTCACAGTCTGTTACTCACTCACAGTCTGTTACTCACTCACAGTCTGTTACTCACAGTCTGTTACTCACTCACAGTCTGTTACTCACAGTCTGTTACTCTCAGTCTGTTACTCACAGTCTGTTACTCTCAGTCTGTTACTCACTCACAGTCTGTTACTCACAGTCTGTTACTCACTCACAGTCTGTTACTCACTCACAGTCTGTTACTCACAGTTTGTTACTCACTCACAGTTTGTTACTCACTAACAAACAGTCTGTTAGTCACAGTCTGTTACTCTCAGTTTGTTACTCACTCACAGTCTGTTACTCACTCACAGTCTGTTACTCACAGTCTGTTACTCACAGTCTGTTACTCACTCACAGTCTGTTACTCACAGTCTGTTACTCACAGTCTGTTACTCTCAGTTTGTTACTCACTCACAGTCTGTTACTCACTCACAGTCTGTTACTCACAGTCTGTTACTCACTCACAGTCTGTTACTCACAGTCTGTTACTCACTCACAGTCTGTTACTCACAGTCTGTTACTCTCAGTCTGTTACTCACAGTCTGTTACTCTCAGTCTGTTACTCACTCACAGTCTGTTACTCACTCACAGTCTGTTACTCACTCACAGTCTGTTACTCACAGTTTGTTACTCACTCACAGTTTGTTACTCACTAACAAACAGTCTGTTACTCACAGTCTGTTACTCTCAGTTTGTTACTCACTCACAGTCTGTTACTCACTCACAGTCTGTTACTCACAGTCTGTTACTCACTAACAAACAGTCTGTTACTCACAGTCTGTTACTCACTCACAGTCTGTTACACACAAACAAACAGTCTGTTACTCACTCACAGTCTGTTACTCACTCACAGTCTGTTACTCACAGTCTGTTACTCACAGTCTGTTACTCACAGTCTGTTACTCACAGTCTGTTACTCACAGTCTGTTACTCACTCACAGTCTGTTACTCACAGTTTGTTACTCGATCACAGTTTGTTACTCTCACTAACAAACAGTCTGTTACTCACAGTCTGTTACTCTCAGTTTGTTACTCACTCACAGTCTGTTACTCACTCACAGTCTGTTACTCACAGTCTGTTACTCACTAACAAACAGTCTGTTACTCACAGTCTGTTACTCACTCACAGTCTGTTACACACAAACAAACAGTCTGTTACTCACTCACAGTCTGTTACTCACAGTCTGTTACTCACTCACAGTCTGTTACTCACAGTCTGTTACTCACTCACAGTCTGTTACTCACAGTCTGTTACTCACAGTCTGTTACTCTCAGTTTGTTACTCACTCACAGTCTGTTACTCACTCACAGTCTGTTACTCACAGTCTGTTACTCACAGTCTGTTACTCACTCACAGTCTGTTACTCACAGTCTGTTACTCACTCACAGTCTGTTACTCACAGTCTGTTACTCTCAGTCTGTTACTCACAGTCTGTTACTCTCAGTCACTCACTCACAGTCTGTTACTCACTCACAGTCTGTTACTCACTCACAGTCTGTTACTCACAGTTTGTTACTCACTCACAGTTTGTTACTCACTAACAAACAGTCTATTACTCACAGTCTGTTACTCTCAGTTTGTTACTCACTCACAGTCTGTTACTCACTCACAGTCTGTTACTCACAGTCTGTTACTCACTAACAAACAGTCTGTTACTCACAGTCTGTTACTCACTCACAGTCTGTTACACACAAACAAACAGTCTGTTACTCACTCACAGTCTGTTACTCACTCACAGTCTGTTACTCACTCACAGTCTGTTACTCACAGTCTGTTACTCACTCACAGTCTGTTACTCACAGTCTGTTACTCACTCACAGTCTGTTACTCACAGTCTGTTACTCACTCAGTCTGTTACTCACAGTTTGTTACTCGATCACAGTTTGTTACTCACTAACAAACAGTCTGTTACTCACAGTCTGTTACTCTCAGTTTGTTACTCACTCACAGTCTGTTACTCACTCACAGTCTGTTACTCACAGTCTGTTACTCACTAACAAACAGTCTGTTACTCACAGTCTGTTACTCACTCACAGTCTGTTACACACAAACAAACAGTCTGTTACTCACTCACAGTCTGTTACTCACTCACAGTCTGTTTACTCACTCACAGTCTGTTACTCACAGTCTGTTACTCACTCACAGTCTGTTACTCACAGTCTGTTACTCACAGTCTGTTACTCACTCACAGTCTGTTACTCACAGTTTGTTACTCGATCACAGTTTGTTACTCACTAACAAACAGTCTGTTACTCACAGTCTGTTACTCTCAGTTTGTTACTCACTCACAGTCTGTTACTCACTCACAGTCTGTTACTCACAGTCTGTTACTCACTAACAAACAGTCTGTTACTCACAGTCTGTTACTCACTCACAGTCTGTTACACACAAACAAACAGTCTGTTACTCACTCACAGTCTGTTACTCACAGTCTGTTACTCACTCACAGTCTGTTACTCACAGTCTGTTACTCACTCACAGTCTGTTACTCACAGTCTGTTACTCACAGTCTGTTACTCTCAGTTTGTTACTCACTCACAGTCTGTTACTCACTCACAGTCTGTTACTCACAGTCTGTTACTCACAGTCTGTTACTCACTCACAGTCTGTTACTCACAGTCTGTTACTCACTCAGTCTGTTACTCACAGTCTGTTACTCTCAGTCTGTTACTCACAGTCTGTTACTCTCAGTCTGTTACTCACTCAGTCTGTTACTCACTCACAGTCTGTTACTCACTCACAGTCTGTTACTCACAGTTTGTTACTCACTCACAGTTTGTTACTCACTAACAAACAGTCTGTTACTCACAGTCTGTTACTCTCAGTTTGTTACTCGCTCACAGTCTGTTACTCACTCACAGTCTGTTACTCACAGTCTGTTACTCACTAACAAACAGTCTGTTACTCAGTCTGTTACTCACTCACAGTCTGTTACACACAAACAAACAGTCTGTTACTCACTCACTGTCTGTTACTCACTCACAGTCTGTTACTCACTCACAGTCTGTTACTCACAGTCTGTTACTCACTCACAGTCTGTTACTCACAGTCTGTTACTCACTCACAGTCTGTTACTCACAGTCTGTTACTCACTCACAGTCTGTTACTCACAGTTTGTTACTCGATCACAGTTTGTTACTCACTAACAAACAGTCTGTTACTCACAGTCTGTTACTCTCAGTTTGTTACTCACTCACAGTCTGTTACTCACTCACAGTCTGTTACTCACAGTCTGTTACTCACTAACAAACAGTCTGTTACTCACAGTCTGTTACTCACTCACAGTCTGTTACACACAAACAAACAGTCTGTTACTCACTCACAGTCTGTTACTCACAGTATGTTACTCACTCACAGTCTGTTACTCATAGTCTGTTACTCACTCACAGTCTGTTACTCACAGTCTGTTACTCACAGTCTGTTACTCACTCACAGTCTGTTACTCACAGTCTGTTACTCTCAGTCTGTTACTCACAGTCTGTTACTCTCAGTCTGTTACTCACTCACAGTCTGTTACTCACTCTGTCTGTTACTCACTCACAGTCTGTTACTCACAGTTTGTTACTCACTCACAGTTTGTTACTCACTAACAAACAGTCTGTTACTCACAGTCTGTTACTCTCAGTTTGTTACTCACTCACAGTCTATTACTCACTCACAGTCTGTTACTCACAGTCTGTTACTCACTAACAAACAGTCTGTTACTCAGCCTGTTACTCACTCACAGTCTGTTACACACAAACAAACAGTCTGTTTACTCACAGTCTGTTACTCACTCACAGTCTGTTACTCACAG
Source organism: Oncorhynchus keta (assembly GCF_023373465.1). NCBI lineage: Eukaryota > Metazoa > Chordata > Actinopteri > Salmoniformes > Salmonidae > Oncorhynchus > Oncorhynchus keta. Next base: position 2,202 of record NW_026287028.1, on the reverse strand, counting down.
TCTGTTACTCACTCTGATCTGTTACTCACAGTCTGTTACTCACTCACAGTCTGTTACTCACAGTTTGTTACTCGATCACAGTTTGTTACTCACTAACAAACAGTCTGTTACTCACAGTCTGTTACTCTCAGTTTGTTACTCACTCACAGTCTGTTACTCACTCACAGTCTGTTACTCACAGTCTGTTACTCACTAACAAACAGTCTGTTACTCACAGTCTGTTACTCACTCACAGTCTGTTACACACAAACAAACAGTCTGTTTACTCACTCACAGTCTGTTACTCACAGTCTGTTACTCACTCACAGTCTGTTACTCATAGTCTGTTACTCACTCACAGTCTGTTACTCACAGTCTGTTACTCACTCACAGTCTGTTACTCACAGTCTGTTACTCACTCACATCTGTTACTCACAGTCTGTTACTCTCAGTCTGTTACTCACAGTCTGTTACTCACTCACAAACAGTCTGCTTCTCTCTAATAAAAATAATTCTGTACGTTTCTCGTTAAAATAACATCTAACTCAAGACTTTGTAAACACAGTGTGATGGAAAACAGCGTGTTTGAGTTTCACATGATGTGTGTCGTCGCGGCGGCGCTGGAGTTCACTGTCTGAATGACGTGTTTTAGACCCTAATCACAATGTGTCAGAAAATGAGACGGTTAATTTAGCTTCTCCACCCTCTTTCGTTTCGCCTCCCTTTCTTTTTCACATCTCCTGCTGTCTATGATTTCTCTCTCTCTCCACAACACGTTCACTCCTTCACGACCTCCTACCCTCTTTCTCTCCTCTCATCTCCTCCTCTCATCTTTCTCTCTTTGCCCGTCTATAATTGGATTCTATTTCCAGGACGCTATAAGTGTCGGTGTCTCTTGTGTTGGTGTCTCTTGTGTTGGTGTCTCTTGTGTTGGTGTCTCTTGTGTCTGTCTCTTGTGTTGGTGTCACTTGTGTTGGTGTCTCTTGTGTCTGTCTCTTGTGTCGGTGTCTCTTGTGTTGGTGTCTCTTGTGTTGGTGTCTCTTGTGGGTGTCTCTTGTGTCTGTCTCTTGTGTCGGTGTCTCTTGTGTTGGTGTCTCTTGTGTTGGTGTCTCTTGTGTTGGTGTCTCTTGTGTCAGTGTCTCTTGTGTTGGTGTCTCTTGTGTCTGTCTCTTTGTGTTGGTGTCACTTGTGTTGGTGTCTCTTGTGTTGGTGTCTCTTGTGTCGGTGTCTCTTGTGTTGGTGTCACTTGTGTTGGTGTCTCTTGTGTCTGTCTCTTGTGTCTGTGTCTCTTCTGTTGGTGTCTCTTGTGTCTGTCTCTTGTGTCGGTGTCTCTTCTGTTGGTGTCTCTTGTGTGGTGTCTCTTGTGTCGGTGTCTCTTCTGTTGGTGTCTCTTGTGTCGGTGTCTCTTATGTCGGTGTATCTTGTGTCGGTGTCTCTTGTGTCGGTGTCTCTTGTGTTGGTGTCTATTGTGTCTGTCTCTTGTGTTGGTGTCTCTTGTGTCTGTGTCTCTTGTGTTGGTGTCTCTTGTGTTGGTGTCTCTTGTGTCGGTGTCTCTTGTGTCGGTGTCTATTGTGTCTGTCTCTTGTGTTGGTGTCACTTGTGTCTGTGTCTCTTGTGTTGGTGTCTCTTGTGTTGGTGTCTCTTGTGTCGGTGTCTCTTGTGTCGGTGTCTCTTGTGTCGGTGTCTCTTGTGTTGGTGTCTCTTGTGTCTGTCTCTTGTGTTGGTGTCTCTTGTGTCGGTGTCTCTTGTGTTGGTGTCTCTTGTGTTGGTGTCTCTTGTGTCTGTCTCTTGTGTTGGTGTCTCTTGTGTCGGTGTCTCTTGTGTCGGTGTCTATTGTGTCGGTGTCTCTTGTGTTGGTGTCTCTTGTGTTGGTGTCTCTTGTGTTGGTGTCTCTTGTGGTGTCTCTTGTGTCGGTGTCTATTGTGTCGGTGTCTCTTGTGTTGGTGTCTCTTCTGTTGGTGTCTCTTGTGTCTGTCTCTTGTGTTGGTGTCTCTTGTGTCTGTCTCTTGTGTTGGTGTCTCTTGTGTCTGTCTCTTGTGTTGGTGTCTCTTGTGTCGGTGTCTCTTGTGTCTGTCTATAGTGTGTCGGTATCTCTTGTGTCCCGGTGTCTCTTGTGTTGGTGTCACTTGTGTCTGTGTCTCTTGTGTTGGTGTCTCTTGTGTATGTCTCTTGTGTTGGTGTCTCTTACAGTGTCTCTTGTGGTGTCTCTTGTATCAGTGTCTC
>NW_026287027.1:0-24553 GCF_023373465.1 Oncorhynchus keta | reverse complement strand
TCGCCCTGGTACACTACAAAGCAATTGTCAGTCCTGAGTACACTACGAAGGACATAGTTGTCCTGGTACACTACAAAGGACATAGTTGTCCTGGTACACTACAAGGACATAGTCGTCCTGGTACACTACAAAAGACATAGTCGTCCTGGTACACTATTATGAAGGACATAGTCGCCCTGGTACACTACGGTAAAAGGACATAGTCGTCCTGGTACACTATTATGAAGGACATAGCGTCCTGGTACACTATTATGAAGGACATAGTCGTCCTGGTACATATTATGAAGGACATAGTCGTCCTGGTACACTATTATGAAGGACATAGTCGTCCTGGTACACTATTATGAAGGACATAGTCGTCCTGGTACACTATTATGAAGGACATAGTCGTCCTGGTACACTACGAAGGACATAGTCGTCCTGGTACACACTACGAAGGACATAGTCGTCCTGGTACACTACGAAGGACATAGTCGTCCTGGTACACTACGGCGGACATAGTCGCCCTGGTACACTACGAAGGACATAGTCGTCCTGGTACACTACGAAGGACATAGTTGGTCCTTCTGTAGCTCAGTTGGTAGAGCATGGCGCTTGTAACGCCAGGGTAGTGGGTTCGATTCCCGGGACCACCCATACGTAGAATGTATGCACACATGACTGGCAAGTCGCTTTGGATAAAAGCGTCTGCTAAATGGCATATATTATTATTATTATTATTATTATTATTATATAGTTGTCCTGGTACACTACGAAGGACATAGTGAAGGACATAGTCGCCCTGGTACACTACAAAGCAATTGTCGCCCTGGTACACTACGGCTAAGGACATAGTTGTCCTGGTACACTACGAAACATAGTTGTCCTGGTACACTACAAAGGACATAGTTGTCCTGGTACACTACAAAGGACATAGTCGTCCTGGTACACTATTATGAAGGACATAGTCGTCCTGGTACACTACGAAGGACATAGTCGTCCTGGTACACTATTATGAAGGACATAGTCGTCCTGGTACACTATTATGAAGGACATAGTCGTCCTGGTACACTATTATGAAGGACATAGTCGTCCTGGTACACTATTATGAAGGACATAGTCGTCCTGGTACACTATTATGAAGGACATAGTCGTCCTGGTACACTATTATGAAGGACATAGTCGTCCTGGTACACTATTATGAAGGACATAGTCGTCCTGGTACACTACGAAGGACATAGTCGTCCTGGTACACTACGAAGGACATAGTCGTCCTGGTACACTACGAAGGACATAGTCGTCCTGGTACACTACGAAGGACATAGTCGTCCTGGTACACTACGAAGGACATAGTTGGTCCTTCTGTAGCTCAGTTGGTAGAGCATGGCGCTTGTAACGCCAGGGTAGTGGTTCGATTCCCGGGACCACCCATACGTAGAATGTATGCACACATGACTGTAAGTCGCTTTGGATAAAAAGCGTCTGCTAAATGGCATATATTATTATTATTATTATTATTATTATTATAGTTGTCCTGGTACACTACGAAGGACATAGTGAAGGACATAGTCGCCTGGTACACTACAAGCAATTGTCGTCCTGGTACACTACGAAGGACATAGTTGTCCTGGTACACTACAAAGGACATAGTTGTCCTGGTACACTACAAAGGACATAGTCGTCCTGGTACACTATTATGAAGAACATAGTCGTCCTGGTACACTATTATGAAGAACATAGTCGTCCTGGTACACTATTATGAAGAACATAGTCGTCCTGGTACACTATTATGAAGAACATAGTCGTCCTGGTACACTATTATGAAGAACATAGTCGTCCTGGTACACTATTATGAAGAACATAGTCGTCCTGGTACACTATTATGAAGAACATAGTCGTCCTGGTACACTATTATGAAGAACATAGTCGTCCTGGTACACTACGAAGGACATAGTCGTCCTGGTACACTACGAAGGACATAGTCGTCCTGGTACACTTCGAAGGACATAGTCGTCCTGGTACACTACGAAGGACATAGTCGTCCTGGTACACTACGAAGGACATAGTCGTCCTGGTACACTACGAAGGACATAGTCGTCCTGGTACACTACGAAGGACATAGTCGTCCTGGTACACTACGAAGGACATAGTCGTCCTGGTACACTACGAAGGACATAGTCGTCCTGGTACACTACGAAGGACATAGTCGTCCTGGTACACTACGAAGGACATAGTCGTCCTGGTACACTACGAAGGACATAGTCGTCCTGGTACACTACGAAGGACATAGTCGTCCTGGTACACTACGAAGGACATAGTCGTCCTGGTACACTACGAAGGACATAGTCGTCCTGGTACACTACGAAGGACATAGTCGTCCTGGTACACTACAAAGGACATAGTGAAGGACATAGTGAAGGACATAGTGAAGGACATAGTGTACTATGAAACAGATAATTTACATAAAACAATGATAATAAAAAGCTTTGGATCAACTTAAATTAAACTTTGGGCAAAAAGGCAAACTCTGCTCCATCATTCATTGAATCAGATGGCTCCTTTCATCACAAAACAAACTGATATTGCCAACTACTTTAATGATTTTTTGAATTGGAAAGATTAGCAAACATAGGCATGACAACAATACATTCTGAACCTAGACATCCATCCATAACTGACCAAATTATGAAATAGAGAACATTGTAATTTTAAATTCCATAAAGTGAGTGGGGAAGAGGTGAAAAAATGATTGTTGTCCATCAACAATAACAAGCCACCTGGGTCTGACAACATGGATGGAAGATTACTGAGGATGATAGCAGACAATATTGCCACTCCTATTTGCCATCTATTCAATCTAAGCCTGTAAGGAAGTGCTCTCATCTATTCAATCTAAGCCTGTAAGTGTGCTATCAGTGTCACGTTCTGACCTTAATTCCTTTGTTTTGTCTTTGTTTTAGTATGGTCAGGGCGTGAGTTGGGGTGGGCAGTCTGTTCTTTTTTCTATAATTTGGGATTTCTGTGTTTGGCCTGGTATGGTTCTCAATCAGAGGCAGCTGTCAATCGTTGTCCCTGATTGTGAACCATATTTAGGCAGCCTGTTTTCACCTTTGAGTTGTGGGTGATTATTTTCTGTTCTGTGTCTTGCTGCACCGTTCAGGACTTTTCGTTTTGTTGTTTTATTGTTTTTTGTTCAAGTGTTCAGTATTCGTATTAAATACAATATGGACACCAACCACGCTGCGCATTGGTCCTCACCTCATTGGTCCTCACCTTCTTCCACCAATGACGAACGTTACAATCAGGCCTGGAGGGAAGCAAAAGTAATTCCGCTAACCAAGAATAGCAAAGCACCCTTTACTGGCTCAAACGACTGACAAATCAGCCTGTTACCAACCCTTAGTAAACATTTGGAAAAAACATTTGTTTTACCAGATACAATGCGATTTCACAGTAAACAAATTAACAGATTTTTCAGCACGCTTTTAGGGAATTTCAACATGAACGGCACTGTCACGCCTTGGTCTTAGTATTTTGTGTTTTCTTTAATTATTTGGTCAGGCCAGGTGTGACATGGGTTTATGTTGTTGTATTTCGTATTGGGGTTTTTGTATTATTGGGATTGCGGCTGAGTAGGGGTGTTGTATGGGCTTGGCTGTGCCTGAGGCGGTTCTCAATCAGAGTCAGGTGATTCTCGTTGTCTCTGATTGGGAACCCGTATTTAGGTAGCCTGGTTTCGCTTTGTATTTCGTGGGTGGATTGTTCCTGTCTCTGTGTAGTTTCACCAGATAGGCTGTAATTAGATTTCACGTTCCGTTTGTTGTTTTGTATTTTGTAATAGTTATTTCATGTATCGCTTTCTTCATTGAAGACATGAGTAACCACCACGCTGCATTTCGGTCCGATTCTCTTTCTACAAACGAAGAACGACGTTACAGAATCACCCACCACACACGGACCGAGCAGCGTGTTAACAGGCAGCGACAGCTTGAGCAGAAAAAGGAGGACGTTATGGACAGCAATGGCATGGAGTATACGACGTGGGAAGAAAAAGACAGGTGGGCGGCCGACCCAGAGAGAGTGCAGGAGCCCGCCTGGGATTCGCTGGAGCAGTGCGAAGAGGCGAATGGAGTCGAAAAGAAAAACACGGCGGCGCAGAGCGAAAACCAAAGTAACCCCCAAATATTTATTGGGGGAGGGCTCAGAGAGAGAGTGGCTGAGTCAGGAGTCAGACCTGAGCCAACTCTCCCTGTTAATCGTGAAGCGCAGTTGCAGTGGGAGAGGCTGCCCCACTTGGAGAATTGGACATGGGAGGAGGAATTAGACGGAAAAGGACCCTGGGCTCAGCCTGGAGAATATCGCCGTCCCAAGGAAGAAATAGAGGCGGATAAAGCGGAGAGGCGCTGGTATGAGGAGGCAGCACGGCGACGCGGTTGGAAGCCCGAAAAGCAGCCCCAAAAAAATATCGGGGGGCTTAAAGGGAGTATGGCTATGCCAGGTAGGAGACCTGCGCAAACTCCCTGTGCTCACCGGTGGGCTAGAGAGACCTGGGCAGACACAGTGTTATGCTATGGAGCGCATGGTGTTTCCAGTGCGGGTGCATAGCCCGGTGCGGTTCATACCAGCCCTTCCTATTGGCCGGGATAGAGTGGGCATCGAGCCAGATAAGCTTGGGCAGGCTCGGTGCTCAAGAGCTCCAGTGCACCTGCACGGTCCGGGTCTATCCAGAGCCACCTCCACACACCAGTCCTCCGGTAGCAGCTCCCGCACCAGGCTTCCTGTGCGTGTCCTCAATCCTGTAGCACCAGTTCCAGCACCACGCACCAGGCCTTCTGTGCACCTCGCCTGTTCAGCACAGCCAGAGCCTTCCTTCCCTCCTGCGCTGTCGGAGTCTCTCGCCTGTTCAGCACAGCCAGAGCCTTCCTTCCCTCCTGCGCTGTCGGAGTCTCCCGCCTGTTCAGCGCTATCAGTGCCTTCCTCCTCTACAGCGCTGCCGGAGCCGCCTGCCTGTTTGGAGCAGTCAGAGCTGTCAGTCTGCATGACGCAGCCAGAGCTGTCAGTCTGCATGGAGCAGTCAAAGCTGTCAGTCTGTTCGAAGCAGCCAGAGCTGTCAGTCTGCATGAAGCAGCCAGAGCTGTCAGTCTGCAAAAAGCTGTCAGTCTGCATAGAGCAGCTAGATCCGCCAGTCAGCCATGATCTTCTAGATCTGCCGGTCAACCAGATTCTTCCAGATCTGCCAGTCAACCAGTCTCTTCCAGATCTGCCAGTCAACCAGTCTCTTCCAGATCTGCCAGTCAACCAGTCTCTTCCAGATCTGCCAGTCAACCAGTCTCTTCCAGATCTGCCAGTCAACCAGTCTCTTCCAGATCTGCCAGTCAACCAGTCTCTTCCAGATCTGCCAGTCAACCAGTCTCTTCCAGATCTGCCAGTCAACCAGTCTCTTCCAGATCTGCCAGTCAACCAGTCTCTTCCAGATCTGCCAGTCAACCAGTCTCTTCCAGATCTGCCAGTCAACCAGAATCTTCCAGATCCGCCAGCCAGCCAGGATCTACCGGAGCCTACTACCTGCCTGAGCTTCATCTCAGTACTGGGCTTTCTCTCAGTTCCCGGGCTGCCCCTCAGCCCCGAGCTGCCCCTCAGTCCCGAGCTGCCCCTCAGTCCCGAGCTGTTCCTCAGTTCTGTGGGGTTCTGGGTGAGGACTATTAGGCCATGGTCGGCGGAGGGTGGATTATCCCAGGACGCGAAGGGGAGGAACTATGACTTTAATGGAGTGGGGACCACGTCCCGAGCCGGAACCGCCACCATGGACAGATGCCCACCCGGACCCTCCCTATGGTTTTGAGGTGTGTCCGGGAGTCCGCACCTTAGGGGGGTTCTGTCACGCCTTGGTCTTAGTATTTTGTGTTTTCTTTAATTATTTGGTCAGGCCAGGGTGTGACATGGGTTTATGTTGTTGTATTTCGTATTGGGGTTTTTGTATTATTGGGATTGCGGCTGAGTAGGGGTGTTGTATGGGCTTGGCTGCCTGAGGTGGTTCTCAATCAGAGTTAGGTGATTCTCGTTGTCTCTGATTGGGAACCATATTTAGGTAGCCTGGTTTCGCTTTGTATTTCGTGGGTGATTGTTCCTGTCTCTGTGTAGTTTCACCAGATAGGCTGTAATTAGATTTCACGTTCCGTTTGTTGTTTTGTATTTTGTAATAGTTATTTCATGTATCGCTTTCTTCATTAAAGACATGAGTAACCACCACGCTGCATTTCGGTCCGACTCTCTTTCTACAAACGAAGAACGACGTTACAGGCACACAAATGACTGATGATTTGCTGAAAGAAATTGATAATAAAAAGATGATTATGGAAGCTGTTTTGTTTGACTTCAGTGCAGCAGTTGATCATAATCTGCTGCTGGAAAAACGTATGTGTTTTGGTTTTACACCTCCTGCTATGTCGAGGATCGAGAATTACCTGTCTAACAGAACGGAGGGTGTTCTTTAATGGAAGCCTCTCCAACATAATCCAGGTAGAGTCAGGCATTCCCCAGGACAGCTGTCTAGGCCCCTTACTTTTTCAATTTTTTTACTAATTACCTGCCACTGGCTCTAAAATAAAAGCCTGTGTGTCTAAGTATGCTGGTAACTCAACACTATACACATCAGCTACAAGTGAAATCACTGCAACACTTAACAAAGAGCTGCAGTCAGTTTCAGAATGGTTGGCAAGAAATAAGTTAGGGACAGATAGAAATGTTACCTGGAGGAAAATGGGGGAGGGTCATGCTTTTTTTCAATTTCAGTCAAGGGTAGGGTTTAGTATTTATTTGTTTATCTAGTCCAGCGGAGGGTCATGTAATTTGAACTATTTCTCAGTGTTTTAGAATTAGTTGCTTATGAGGCTATATATTGATGTGTGCCTGATGCTGCCCCTCATCTCTGACACTCCGCTGGAAACACAATATCCATTGTGCGTATAGGCTATTTAGTGTGGTCTCAGTCAAATGATCCATAGCCTATAGGCTACGAAGTGCATGTGCGGAGAAGCACAATCAATCAATTAATCAAATGTATTATTTACATCAGCCGAAGTCACTTATACAGCTTATACAGAAACCCAGCCTAAAACCCCAAACGGCAAGCAATGCAGATGTAGAAACACGGTGGCTAGGAAAAACTCCCTAGAAAGGCCAAAACCTAGGAAGAAATCTAGAGAGGAACCAGGCTCTGAGGGGTGGCCAGTCCTCTTCTGGCTGTGCCGGGTGGAGATTATAACAGTACATGACCAAGATGTTCAAACGTTCATAGATGACCAGCAGAGTCACATAATAATAATCACAGTGGTTGTCGAGGGTGCAACAGGTCAGCACCTCAGGAGTAAATGTGAGTTGGCTAGAGACAACAGGTGCGGTAGAGAGAGAGTTGAAAACAGGAGATCCGGGACAAGGTAGCACGTCCGGTGAACAGGTCAGGGTTCCATATCCACAAGCAGAACAGTTGAAACTGGAGCAGCAACACGACCAGGTGGACTGGGGACAGTAAGGAGTCATCATGCCAGGTAGCCCTGAGGCGTGGTCCCAGGGCTCAGGTCCTCCGGGAGGGGAGCGAGAGAGAGTGAATTAGAGGGAGCACACTTAAATTCACACAGGACACAGGATATAACATATCTAACAGACTGACCCTAGCCCTCTGACACACAAACTATTGCAGCATAAATACTGGAGGCTGAGACATCAGGGGTCGGGAGACACTGTGGCCCCGTCCGACGATACCCCCGGACAGAGCCAACCTGGCAGGATATAACCCCACCCACTTTGCCAAAGCACAGCCCACACACCACCACCATTAGGGGATATCTTCAAACCACCAACTTACTACACTGAACAAGACTGAGTATACCCCACGAAGATCTCCCCCACAGCACAAACCCGAGGTCGGCACCAACCCAGACAGGAAAATCACGTCAGTTACTCAACCCATTCAAGTGACTCACCCCTTCTAGGGACGGCATGGTAGAGCACCAGTAAGCCAGTGACTCAGCCCCTGTAATATGGTTAGAGGCAGAGAATCCCAGTGGTGAGAGGGAACCAGCCAGGCAGAGACAGCAAGGGAAGTTTGTCGCTCTAGTGCCTTTCCGTTCACCTTCACACCCCTGGGCCAGACTACACTCAATCATAGGGCCTACTGAAGAGATGAGTTTTCAATAAAGACTTAAAGGTTGAGACCGAGTCTGCGTCTCTCACATGGGTAGGCAGACCATTCCATAGAAACGGAGCTCTATAGGAGAAGGCCCTGCCTCCAGCTGTTTGCTTAAAAATTCTAGGGACTGTAAGGAGGCCTGCGTCTTGTGACCGTAGCATACGTGTAGGTATGTACGTCAGGACCAAATTGGAAAGATAGGTGGGAGCAAGCCCATGTAATGCTTTGTAGGTTAGCAGTAAAACCTTGAAATCAGCCCTAGCCTTAACAGGAAGCCAGGCTAGCACTGGAGTAATAGGATCACATTGTTTGGTTCTAGTCAAGATTCTAGCAGCCGTGTTAAGTGATTTATCCGGGTAGCCAGAAAGTGGAGCATTGCAGAAGTCTAATCTAGAAATACAAAAGCATGGATTAGATTTTCTGCATCATTTTTGGGCAGAAAGTTTCAGATATTTTCAATGTTACGTAGATGGCAAAAAGCTGTCCTTGAAATAGTCTTGATATGTTCGTCAAAAGAGAGATCAGGGTCCAGAGTAACGCAAAGGTCCTTCAGTTTTATTTGAGACGACTGTACAACCATCAAGATTAATTGTCAGATCCAACAGAAGATCTCTTTGTTTCATGGGACCTAGAACTAGCATCTCTGTTTTGTCCGAGTTTAAAAGCCGCCATCCACTTCCTTATGTCTGAAACACAGGCTTCAGGAAGGGCAATTTTGGGGCTTCACCATGTTTCATCGAAATGTACAGCTGTGTATCGTCCGTGTAGCAGTGAACGTTAACATTATGTTTCTGAATGACATCACCATGAGGTAAAATATATAGTGAAAACAATAGTGGTCCTAAAACGGAACCTTGAGGAACACTGAAATTGACAGTTGATTTGTCAGAGGACAAACCATTCACAGAGACAAAGTTAAATTTCTAATATAGCTGCCGGAAATAAATAAATAAAAATAGGCTGCATTACACTACATTGGATATTCCAACCTTGAGGCCTGGCCTGCTCTGCTCTTGCTAATCAAAAACCGTGTGTGCTGCCTAACCACAGGCTGTGCTGTTTAGTGCTACGGTGGCAGTTCAAGAGGTTCAGTTCAGGAGGAAATTCAAAGGTTTATTGTGAAAATAATTTTGTATTCGGCCTTGCACGTGGACTAGCTTAGAGCCTATGTTGGGTTCAGTTGGAGAAGGAGAGCGCGAAGATAAGGAGGACCGGAGGTCAACTTTGATCGCTTGCTACTACTCTAATTGATTTGAATAAAAACCAATATGTTTCTTTCCCATTATATATTTATCAGAGTTATTGACCTCACAATAATTCAGATTGAGTCATTTACATTGTGGTGCTGAAAGTAGAAATTCAAGTAGGCATATCTCATTTCAACAGTCTTCATTTTAATTTGACTTTACTAACAACAAGAGGGGCTTTGTGTTGGAGCCTATTTTTTCCTGTTTAAGAAATAAGAGGTAGGCTCCTCTTTGACAAATGAAATTAGGCTACAGGCTGCTATATCCATAGATTTTGTCGGTCAATTCCTCCACCCACCATGCACTCTTTAAATAGCCTAACTCCATGTCAATTATGGCCTGTTAAGGTAGAACCAAAACTCAAATTGAGGGGGTATGAGAGGGTATGCCATAGGCCTACCTTTTGTTAAAGGAAATGTCAAATATCACAGGCCTACCCTAAGTTAGCTTAAGATTTTGAAGAAAATAAAATGGATCTGTTTATATAAAGTGATCTATAACAGCGCTTTGGTCCTTAATGCTTTATGCTAGAAACAAACAGCAAAATACCCTGGAAAAACGTGACTGATGCATTATGGGAATATCATTGTTTTATTTCCTTGATATTCAGAGGTGGAACTACAACCTTCTATAGACAAGGAGACAAAAAAATGGACTTTGTTTGGGAAGTAATCTAATTCTGTCACTATCAATTGATTAAGCTATTCACTTTCTGTGCAATAGGAGCTGTTTAAACCCAGACAGCTTTCAGGGAAACATGTGGGTTAAGCCACAGAAGAAGAATAGCCAACATTTAAAGACTGCATTTTTCTGCATCGGTAGGCCTACTCTGTCTGGGGTGGAAAGATAGGCCTAACTTTTGAAAGTACCATACTCATATTCCTAATGATGTCTCGGATTTTATTATATCCCAACAGGGACCGTTTCATTGCAAACAAGACACAGCGATTTGGCATTAGAGAAATATGATAAGATGAACACATAGGCCTATCTCTCTGTCTACTCTTAGCATGTCATTTCAGTCATTTGTGTGGTATTAAAAAACAATTCCGTTTATAAAAAGGCAACTTTTTCTCCGACCAGCAAATACAATGATAGATTCATACAATGCTTTTACTATACATGAGCTCTTTCTACCTCTACTCTTGTCCACGGTGGTCTGCAAGCTCACAATCTTCTGGCCCCAGCCCTGTGCGCTATCAAAATTCCTTCGTTGACATGTAATTCTGACAGGACGAAGAACAGTATCTAAAACTGCATATCCCAAGCTGTGGTCTGTCCAGGAAGTTAGGGTAAACGGTATGCATGTTCTCTGCTATCCTCTTTGTTGTAATTATTATTTTGGCTATAGGGGAGGGGTACTTGGGTTTTCTCAAGCGTTCATGGAGGTTTAGGTCAAATATATTTTCCCTGTAAGCCTTATTATAAATTACATTCACTCCCTTAGTCCTAATTTTTCAAAAACTAAAAGCATTGTATTTGGGACAAATCAATCACTAAACCCTAAACCTCAACTAAATATTTTTGTATGAATGGTCACGAAATTAAGTAAATTGAGGAGACTAAAATGCTTGGAGTAACCCTGGATTTAAAATTGTCCAGGTCAAAACATATAGCTAAGACAGCAGGTATTTTTTTATTTTTTATTTTTATTTTTTATTTCACCTTTATTTAACCAGGTAGGCTAGTTGAGAACAAGTTCTCATTTGCAACTGCGACCTGGCCAAGATAAAGCATAGCAGTGTGAACAGACAACACAGAGTTACACATGGAGTAAACAATTAGCAAGTCAATAACACAGTAGAAAAAATGGGCAGTCTATATACAATGTGTGCAAAAGGCATGAGGAGGTAGGCGAATAATACAATTTTGCAGATTAACACTGGAGTGATAAATGATCAGATGGGCATGTACAGGTAGAGATATTGGTGTGCAAAAGATCAGAAAAGTAAATAAATAAAAACAGTATAAAAACAGTATGGGAATGAGGTAGGTGAGAAAGGGTGAGCTATTTACCTATAGACTATGTACAGCTGCAGCGATCGGTTAGGTAGCCAAGTGGTTAGCGCATTGGGCCAGTAACTGAAAGGTTGCTGGATCGAATCCCTGAGCTGACGAGGTAAAATCGTTCTGCCCCTGAGCAAGGCAGTTAACCACACTGTGGATGTTGATTAAGGCAGCACCCCACACCTCTCTGATTCAGAGGAGTTGGGTTAAATGCAGAAGACACAGTTCAGTTGAAGGCATTCAGTTGTACAACTAGGACTAGGTATCATCCTTCCCCTAAGATGGTGGAGAGGTCTGTCCATGATAAAGCACTGCTCTGCCTTCTTAATAAGGCAGGTCCTACAGGCCCTAACTTTGTCTTACCTGGACTACTGTCGAGACGTGTGGTCAAGTGCCACAAAGAGGGATTTAGGAAAATTACAATTGGCCCAGGACAGAGCAGCAGGGCTGGCCCATAAATGTACAACAATAATATTATATGCATGTAGAGGACAGATTGACTTCATCACTACTTGTTTTTGAGAGAGGTATTGACAGGCTGAATGCATTGAGCTGTCTGTTTAAACTACTAGCACACAGCTCAGACACCACAAGACATGCCACAAGAGGTCTCTTCACAGTCCCCAAGTCCAGAACAGACTATGGGAGACACACAGTACTACATAGAGCCATGACAACATGGAACTCTATTCCACAGTACTACATAGAACCTTGACTACATGGAACTCTATTCCACAGTACTACATAGAGCCATGACTACATGGAACTCTATTCCACAGTACTACATAGAGCCATGACTACATACATATTTTCCACCATAATTTGCAAATAAATTCATAAAAAATCCTACAATGTGATTTTCAGGATTTCTTTTCTCATTTTGTCTGTCATAGTTGAAGTGTACCTATGATGAAAATTACAGGCCTCTCTCATCTTTTTAAGTGGGAGAACTTGCACAATTGGTGGCTGACTAAATACTTTTTTTGCCCCACTGTATGTGGTAGTAGAGTAGTGGCCTGAGGGTACACACTTAATGTGTTGTGAAATCTGTTGTGTAATGTTTTTTTTCAGTGCTTTCAGAAAGTATTCACACCCCTTGAACTATTCCACATTTTTATTGTGTTACAGCCTGAATTGAAAATGTATTACATAGATTTCTCTCACCCATCTGCACACAATTCCTCATAATGGCAAAGTGAAATCATGTTTTTGCGTATTTCTTCAAATGTATTTCAAATGAAATATAGAAAAATCTCATTTACAAAGTATTCACAACCCTGAGTCAATGCTTTGTAGAAGTACCTTTGGCAGCGATTAAAGCTGTAAGTCTTTCTGGGTAAGTCTAAGATCTTTCCACACATAGATTGTACAATATTTACCCATTATTCTTTTCAAAATTCTTCAAGCTCTGTCAAATTGGTTGTTGATCAATACTAGACAACCATGTTCAGGTATTGCCATAGATTTTCAAGCAAATTTAAGTCAAATCTGTAACTCGGACAATCAGGAACATTCACTGTCTTCTTGGTAAGCAACTCCAGTGTAGATTTTGCCTTGTGTTTTAGGTTATTGCCCTGCTGAAAGAAAAATTAATTTCCTAGTGCCTGGTGTAAAGCAGACTGGACCAGGTTTTCCTCTAGGAACCTGAATTCCTGAATGCTTGGCTCCATTCAGTATTTTTTTTTATCCTGAAAAACTCCCCAGTCCTTAATGATTACAAGCATACCTATAACATGATGCAGCCACCACTGTGCTTGTGTCACGCCCTGACCTTAGAGATCCTTGTTATTCTCTGTTTGGTTAGGTCAGGGTGTGATTTGGGTGGGCATTCTATGTTCTCTATTTCTTTGTGTTTGGCCGAGTGTGATTCCCCAAAAAAAGGGCTGCCTAAGTATGATCCCCAATCAGAGACAATGAAAGACAGCTGCCTCTGATTGGGGATCATACTTAGGCAGCCCTTTTTCCCTCCTTCAGTGTGGGATCTTGTCTTTGAGTGCATGTAGTTTGCACGACGAAGCTTTTTGTTCGTTGTATTGTTTATTGTTTTTTCTTGGTGGAACATTTAAATAAAATAATGTACGCCTACCACGCTGCACCTTGGTCTCCTTCCGGCGACAAACGTAACAGAACACCAACGGACCAAGCAGCGTGGTCAGGAGGACTGGA
Source organism: Oncorhynchus keta (assembly GCF_023373465.1). NCBI lineage: Eukaryota > Metazoa > Chordata > Actinopteri > Salmoniformes > Salmonidae > Oncorhynchus > Oncorhynchus keta. The sequence continues at coordinate 10,966 of NW_026287027.1, read as the reverse complement.
CCTGGGAGGAAATCCTGAATGGAGCAGGACCCTGGACAAGGGCTGGGGAGTATCGCCGTCCGAAGGAGGAGATTGAGGCAGTGAAAGTGGAACGGCAACATTACGAGGAGTTAGCAAGCACGAGAGACAGCCCCCCCCCCAAAAAAAATGTTTTAATGTGGCACACGGGAAGATTGGTGGAGTCAGGGTTCAGACCTGAGCCAACTCCCCGTGCTTACTGTGGGGAGCGTGTGACTGGTCAGGCACCGTGTTATGCGGTGATGCACACGGTGTGTCCCCAGTGAGCAGCCACAGCCCGGTGCACTCTGTGCAAGCTCCCGTGCTTTAGTGGTCATTCAGCCAGGACGGATTGTGTCAGCTCAACGCTCAAGGCCTCCGGTGCGTCTCTTCGGCCCAGGATATCCTGCGCCAGCTGTACTCACGGTAGCCCCAGTTCGCCAGCACAGCCCAGTGCGGCCTGTTCCAGCTCCCCTAACTTAAAAAATATATATATATTTCACCTTTATTTAACCAGGTAGGCAAGTTGAGAACAATAATAATAAGATATAATATATGCCATTTAGCAGACGCTTTTATCCAAAGCGACTTACAGTCATGTGTGCATACATTCTACGTATGGGTGGTCCCGGGAATCGAACCCACTACCCTGGCGTTACAAGCGCCATGCTCTACCAACTGAGCTACAGAAGGACCAGTGCGGCCTGTTCCAGCTCCCCTAACTTAAAAAATATATATATATATTTCACCTTTATTTAACCAGGTAGGCAAGTTGAGAACAAGTTCTCATTTACAATTGCGACCTGGTCAAGATAAAGCAAAGCAGTTCGACACATACAACAACGCAGAGTTACTCATGGAGTAAAACAAACATACAGTCAATAATACAGTAGAAAAACAAGTCTATATACAATGTGAGCAAATGAGGTGAGATAAGGGAGGTAAAGGCAAAAAAGGCCATGGTGGTGAAGTAAATACAATATAGCAAGTAAAACACTGGAATGGTTGATTTGCAGTGGAAGAATGTGCAAGGTAGAAATAATGGTGTGCAAAGTAAAATAAATAAATATCGTAGGGGGAGAGGTAATTTTTTGGGCTAAATTATAGATGGGCTATGTACAGGTGCAGTAATCTGTGAGCTGCTCTGACAGCTGGTGCTTAAAGCTAGTGAGAGAGATAAGTGTCTCCAGTTTCAGAGATTTTTGTAGTTCGTTCCAGTCATTGGCAGCACAGAACTGGGATTCAGAACTGGGATTCAGCCAGGACGCGTTGTGCCAACTCTGCGCTCCAGACCGCCTCCACGGCCCAGCATATCCTGCGCCGGCTCTACGCACTATGCCTCCAGTGCGCCGTCATAGCCTAGTGTGTCCCGTGCTAGCTCTCCACACTCACCGAGCTAAAGTAAGTATCCAGCCAGGATGTGTTGTGGCAGCTCCACTCACAAGGCTGCCAGTACGTCTCCTCAGTCCGGTGAGACCTGTTCCGGCTCCACGTACGAAGCCTCCAGCGACGGTCCCCAGTCCAGAGCCCCCAGCGACGGTCCCCAGTCCGGAGCCTCCTGCGACGGTCCCCAGTCCGGAGCCTCCAGCGACGGTCCTCAGTCCGGAGCCTCCTGCGACGGTCCCCAGTCCGGAGCCTACAGCGACGGTCCCCAGTCCGGAGCCTCCAGCGACGGTCCCCAGTCCGGAGCCTCCAGCGACGGTCCCCAGTCCGGAGCCTCCAGCGACGGTCCCCAGTCCGGAGCCTCCAGCGACGGTCCCCAGTCCGGAGCCTCCAGCGACGGTCCCCAGTCCGGAGCCTACAGCGACGGTCCCCAGTCCGGAGCCTCCAGCGACGGTCCCCAGTCCGGAGCCTCCAGCGACGGTCCCCAGTCCGGAGCCTCCAGCGACGGTCCCCAGTCCGGAGCCTACAGCGACGGTCCCCAGTCCGGAGCCTACAGCGACGGTCCCCAGTCCGGAGCCTCCAGCGACGGTCCCCAGTCCGGAGCCTCCAGCGACGGTCCCCAGTCCGGAGCCTCCAGCGACGGTCCCCAGTCCGGAGCCTCTGCGACGGTCCCCAGTCCAGAGTTTTCGGCGACAAGCTGCAGTTCAGTTCAGAGCCTACGGCAATGATCCACGGTCCAGAGTCTCCGGCGACGATCCACGGTCCAGAGTCTCCGGCAATGATCAGCTGTCTTTCATTGTCTGAGGGATCGGGGATCGATTGATTGGGGATCATACTTAGGCAGCCCTTTTTCACTCCTTCAGTGTGGGATCTGGTCTATGTTTGAGTGCATGTAGTTTGCACGACGAAGCTTTTCGTTCGTTGTATTGTTTATTGTTTTTCTTAGTGGAACATTTAAATAAAATAATGTACGCCTACCACGCTGCACCTAGGTCTCCTTCCGACGACAAACGTTACATCTTGAACATATGGATGGTGGAACTCAGTAATGTGTTGTATTGGATTTGCCCCAAACATAACACTTTGTAATCAGGACAAAAAAGTGCATTTCTTTGCCACATGATTTGCAGTATTACTTTAGTACCCTCTTAGAATATTTTCATTCTGTACAGGCTTCCTTCTTTTCACTTTGTTAATTAGGTTAGTATTGTGGAGTAACTACAATGTTGATCCATCCTCAGTTTTCCCTTATCACAGCCATTAAACACAAACTGTGTCAATGTCACAATTGTATGTGTGGGGTACAGCAATGAGGTAGTCATTCAAAATCATGTTAAACACTATTATTGCACAGAGTGAGTCCATGTAACTTATGTGACTTGTTAAGCAATTTTACTCCTGAACTTGTTCAGGATTCCCATAACAAAGGGGTTGAATACATATTGATTCAAGACAATTCAGCTTTTCATTTTTAATGAATGTGTAAAAATGTAACAGTGACACAAAAAATCTCAATTGAATCCATTTCAAATTATGGCTGTAACACAACCAAAATGTGGAAAAAGTGAAGAACTGAATACTTTCTGAAGGCTCTGTAATTGCCTTCATTTTGCTGGACCCCAGGAAGAGTAGCTGCTGCCTTGGCAGGAACTAGCAGGGATCCATAATAAACCTCCAGGAAGAGTAGCTGCTGCCTTGGCAGGTACTAACAGGGATCCATAATAAACCCCAGGAAGAGTAGCTGCTGCCTTGGCAGGAACTAACAGGGATCCATAATAAAACCCCAGGAAGAGCAGCTGCTGCCTTGGCAGGTACTAACAGGGATCCATAATAAACCCCAGGAAGAGTAGCTGCTGCCTTGGCAGGAACTAACAGGGATCCATAATAAACCCCAGGAAGAGTAGCTGCTGCCTTGGCAGGAACTAACAGGGATCCATAATAAACCCCAGGAAGAATAGCTGCTGCCTTGGCAGGAACTAATGGGGATCCATAATAAACCCCAGGAAGAGTAGCTGCTGCCTTGGCAGGAACTAACGGGGATCCATAATAAACCCCAGGAAGAGTAGCTGCTGCCTTGGCAGGAACTAACAGGGATCCATAATAAACCCCAGGAAGAGTAGCTGCTGCCTTGGCAGGAACTAACTGGGATCCATAATAAACCTCCAGGAAGACTAGCTGCTGCCTTGGCAGGAACTAATGGGGATCCATAATAAACCCCAGGAAGAGTAGCTGCTGCCTTGGCAGGAACTAACTGGGATCCATAATAAACCCCAGGAAGAGTAGCTGCTGCCTTGGCAGGAACTAATGGGGATCCATAATAAACCCCAGGAAGAGTAGCTGCTGCCTTGGCAGGAACTAACTGGGATCCATAATAAATACAAATAGGGGCCTTTTACACTATGAAGGACATAGGGGCAAGTTAAATCTCCAAAATGATCAAGCATTTTGTCCACATTATCCTGAGGTGTTAACAGCTGACACAGTGAGCCCAATCTGAACATTATCCTGAGGTGTTATTAACAGCTGATACAGTGAGCCCAGTCTGAACATTATCCTGCTTCAAATAAACTTTAAATAAACATTAGTGAGGACAAACCTAACTGGACTGTTTTGTCCCTCACAGTTTTACTCGTTTTGTATGGAGCTAGGTGTTGGTGTTTTCATCAAACTTGGACAGGGTCATACTATTTGTTTATTCATTGTATTATGTAGAGAACCACAGCGCTAACCGTAACTGTGGTATGGACATTTCCTGAAACCACTGCATGTCGTATTATCCCTACTGTGGAAAGTCTCCAATTAGCAATGTGTAGTCTCTATTTACCATGTTACAGCAACCTCTCACACAACGTGGCTAATAAATATGCCCTCACGCAGGTTTCTTTCATGGCAACTCAATTTCAGGCTGGAGAATCTATTTATTTTTAAATATTTTTTTTTACATCAAGACACTCAGGGGCTGTTGAGTCCCACTGCATTCACTGCTCACTGTAGTAAATGATTGAAAACAGCAGGCTCCCACCAGCCTCATGAGATGGGGGAACAAGCAGTACCTGAAACTCACAACCAAAAGTGTCACTAAGGAGCATCCTGGTGTCTTTAGACTGGTCACTAAGGAGCATCCTGGTGTCTTTAGACTGGTCACTAAGGAGCATCCTGGTGTCTTTAGACTGGTCACTAAGGAGCATCCTGGTGTCTTTAGACTGGTCACTAAGGAGCATCCTGGTGTCTTTAGACTGGTCACTAAGAGCATCCTGGTGTCTTTAGACTGGTCACTAAGGAGCATCCTGGTGTCTTTAGACTGGTCACTAAGGAGCATCCTGGTGTCTTTAGACTGGTCACTAAGGAGCATCCTGGTGTCTTTAGACTGGTCACTAAGGAGCATCCTGGTGTCTTTAGACTGGTCACTAAAGGAGCATCCTGGTGTCTTTAGACTGGCCACTAAGGAGCATCCTGGTGTCTTTAGACTGGTCACTAAGGAGCATCCTGGTGTCTTTAGACTGGTCACTAAGGAGCATCCTGGTGTCTTTAGACTGGTCACTAAGGAGCATCCTGGTGTCTTTAGACTGGTCACTAAGGAGCATCCTGGTGTCTTTAGACTGGTCACTAAGGAGCATCCTGGTGTCTTTAGACTGGTCACTAAGGAGCATCCTGGTGTCTTTAGACTGGTCACTAAGGAGCATCCTGGTGTCTTTAGACTGGCCACTAAGGAGCATCCTGGTGTCTTTAGACTGGTCACTAATGAGCATCCTGGTGTCTTTAGACTGAAGAACTGAATGAACAATGAAGGATAGCGATTCTACACAGAGCCACAACACAGAGCCACAAGCATTAGTTCCAGTATGAGCTACACTGGGCACAGATGACATGTCTAATTTGGATATACATTAGGTTGAGTTATCAACTCGTGTGACTTCAACGTGAAATCAACAAAACATTTCACCATGTCATTGGATTTAGATTAAAAGTTGGGTGAAAAAAAGAAGAAGAAGGAAATGCCATAATGGTGATTTACTTTTTGCGAATCCAATCAGTTTTTCCAGGTTAATTTAACATCACAGATTTTTTTTCTGGTTGAAATGACGGGCAACAACATTAATTCAATCAGTTTTTTTTTGCCCAGTGGGTCCTCAGCATTGTGTCTCACGTTTGGTTGTTCATGTTAGGGCAGTAAATGGAAGATTACGAGGCACCCACAGATATATGTTATTTTGGTTCTTGCATTTCATATCGAGTTGGTAACATCAGTACAGCCAAAACTATGACTAACGATGCAGAACTAGTTCCAGGATTATTCTCAAATGACACAATCAAACATTTCTACTCCAGCATAGTGGATTGAACACTGCTGTGACAATACCAGGACTAAATAAATGGATAGTCTATTTCATTGCATGATTTTCTTATATATATATATATTTTAATAAGCTGTTTGTTGAACCCTTGAGTGGGTGGGTGTCCAATTCTGTAATTATTCAAAGCTCAGAGGGTGTTCAAGCATTTTCTTGGATGTCATTCATTTCACAATAAACCATAGAGACTATACTCTGACCCTGACAGCAGTTCCTAAGCTTTCACCCAGAATACATGAACAGAATCCTAATTGCTCCTTTGTTACCTCCCCACCTAAGATACCCTCACTAGAAACACAATGAAAATGCACATTTATTTCAACTTTTTTTTTGTTCAGTAAACCCCATCTTCAGATATCCTCTGATTTCCAGAATGAAAACGTTTTAGTATGAGACGTTTTAAAATAGACTGACATATTTATTTCCCTTTTCCTTGAAGTAAATGTACAGTCTGTGTTGAAATGTGTGATTTGTTCTCTAAAATAGCGATCTGTCTCTCAACAGTCAAAGACCTACATGTGCAGCAGCCAGAGTAAAGTACTGTGTTTGACCGTAGACTTGGATCAGGTCACTTGTTCTGAGAGCCCCCGAAGAGTCATCGTTCATTCACTAATCTAACTGAATGTTCAAACAGGCTATACAGTAGGGGGGATATTGTCCATAGACTGGTTAATACCTACTGTTTACCGATTGGTCAAAAATAATGAACCCTTACTATATTCCTCAAATGTTATCCCCTCCCCTGTAGAGTATATTATGGAGATACAAATTCTCTCAACTGAAAGGCTCTCTGATGATGGGAAAACAAGGGTGAAACTCCTCTTCAAGAATGCTGAAAACAAACAGATCGAGATGAAGGTGACTGCATATGACATCAACTCAACTTCCATTGCAGTGGCCTCTCTGAAGAGAGTATTGATAGACGGCAGAATGTTAGAATACTGTGGCCGATATTAAATGGAACTGACAGCGTTTTTTACTACTCTGCAAACAGAAAAACGAAATAATCAATAAAATATCAAATGTCCAGTTTATGCTACAAAAACAACTTAATAAGAGGTTTTAAAATAGGTTATATTTGACTCAATTCTATGACGTACTGTACGGCATCAGGGCAGCAGGTATCCTAGGGGTTAGAGCATTGGGTCAGTAACCAGCAGGTAGCCCAGTGGTTAGAGCGTTGGGTCAGTAACCAGCAGGTAGCCTAGTGGTTAGAGAGTTGGGTCAGTAACCAGCAGGTAGCCTAGTGGTTAGAGCGTTGGGCCAGAAACCAGCAGGTAGCCTAGTGGTTAGAGCGTTGGGTCAGCAACCAGCAGGTAGCCTAGTCGTTAGAGCGTTGGGTCAGTAACCAGCAGGTATCCTAGTGGTTAGAGCGTTGGGTCAGTAACCAGCAGGTAGCCTAGTGGTTAGAGCATTGGGCCAGTAACCAGCAGGTAGCCTAGTGGTTAGAGCGTTGGGCAGTAACCAGCAGGTAGCCTAGTGGTTAGAGTGTTGGGTCAGTAACCAGCAGGTAGCCTAGTGGTTAGAGCATTGGGCCAGTAACCAGCAGGTAGCCTAGTGGTTAGAGTGTTGGGTCAGTAACCAGCAGGTAGCCTAGTGGTTAGAGCTGTTGGGCCAGTAACCAGCAGGTAGCCTAGTGGTTAGAGTGTTGGGTCAGTAACCAGCAGGTAGCCTAGTGGTTAGTGTTGGGTCAGTAACCAGCAGGTAGCCTAGTGGTCAGAGTGTTGGGTCAGTAACCAGCAGGTATCCTAGTGGTTAGAGTGTTGGGTCAGTAACCAGCAGGTAGCCTAGTGGTTAGAGTGTAGGGTCAGTAACCAGCAGGTAGCCTAGTGGTTAGAGCGTTGGGTCAGTAAAGCAGGTAGCCTAGTGGTTAGAGTGTTGGGTCAGTAACCAGCAGGTAGCCTAGTGGTTAGAGCTGGGCCAGTAACCAGCAGGTATCCTAGTGGTTAGAGCGTTGGGCCAGTAACCAGCAGGTATCCTAGTGGTTAGAGCGTTGGGCCAGTAACCAGCAGGTATCCTAGTGGTTAGAGCGTTGGGTCAGCAACCAGCAGGTAGCCTAGTGGTTAGAGAGTTGGGTCAGTAACCAGCAGGTAGCCTAGTGGTTAGAGCGTTGGATCAGTAACCAGCAGGTAGCCTAGTGGTTAGAGCGTTGGGCCAGTAACCAGCAGGTAGCCCAGTGGTTAGAGCATTGGGCCAGTAACCAGCAGGTAGCCCTGAGTGGTTAGGAGTGTTGGGCCAGTAACCAGCAGGTAGCCTAGTGGTTAGAGTGTTGGGTCAGTAACCAGCAGGTAGCCTAGTGGTTAGAGCATTGGGCCAGTAACCAGCAGGTAGCCTAGTGGTTAGAGCGTTGGGCCAGTAACCAGCCCAGGTAGCCTAGTGGTTAGAGTGTTGGGTCAGTAACCAGCAGGTAGCCTAGTGGTTAGTGTTGGGTCAGTAACCAGCAGGTAGCCTAGTGGTCAGAGTGTTGGGTCAGTAACCAGCAGGTATCCTGAGTCGTTAGAGCGTTGGGTCAGTAACCAGCAGGTATCCTAGTGGTTAGAGCGTTGGGTCAGTAACCAGCAGGTAGCCTAGTGGTTAGAGCATTGGGCCAGTAACCAGCAGGTAGCCTAGTGGTTAGAGCGTTGGGCCAGTAACCAGCAGGTAGCCTAGTGGTTAGAGTGTTGGGTCAGTAACCAGCAGGTAGCCTAGTGGTTAGAGCATTGGGCCAGTAACCAGCAGGTAGCCTAGTGGTTAGAGCGTTGGGCCAGTAACCAGCAGGTAGCCTAGTGGTTAGTGTTGGGTCAGTAACCAGCAGGTAGCCTAGTGGTCAGAGTGTTGGGTCAACCAGCAGGTATCCTAGTGGTTAGAGTGTTGGGTCAGTAACCAGCAGGTAGCCTAGTGGTTAGAGTGTAGGGTCAGTAACCAGCAGGTAGCCTAGTGGTTAGAGCGTTGGGTCAGTAACCAGCAGGTAGCCTAGTGGTTAGAGTGTTGGGTCAGTAACCAGCAGGTAGCCTAGTGGTTAGAGCGCTGGGCCAGTAACCAGCAGGTATCCTAGTGGTTAGAGCGTTGGGCCAGTAACCAGCAGGTATCCTAGTGGTTAGAGCGTTGGGCCAGTAACCGGCAGGTATCCTAGTGGTTAGAGCGTTGGGCCAGTAACCAGCAGGTATCCTAGTGGTTAGAGCGTTGGGCCAGTAACCAGCAGGTAGCCCTAGTGGTTAGAGTGTTGGGTCAGTAACCAGCAGGTATCCTAGTGGTTAGAGCGTTGGCCAGTAACCGGCAGGTAGCCTAGTGGTTAGAGCGTTGGGCCAGTAACCAGCAGGTATCCTAGTGGTTAGAGCGTTGGGCCAGTAACCAGCAGGTAGCCTAGTGGTTAGAGCGTTGGGCCAGTAACCAGCAGGTATCCTAGTGGTTAGAGCGTTGGGCCAGTAACCAGCAGGTATCCTAGTGGTTAGAGCGTTGGGCCAGTAACCAGCAGGTATCCTAGTGGTTAGAGTGTTGGGCCAGTAACCAGCAGGTATCCTAGTGGTTAGAGCGTTGGGCCAGTAACCAGCAGGTATCCTAGTGGTTAGAGCGTTGGGCCAGTAACCAGCAGGTAGCCTAGTGGTTAGAGCGTTGGGGCCAGTAACCAGCAGGTATCCAGTGTTTAGAGCGTTGGGCCAGTAACCAGCAGGTATCCTAGTGGTTAGAGCGTTGGGCCAGTAACCAGCAGGTAGCCGAGTGGTTAGAGCGTTGGGCCAGTAACCAGCAGGCATCCTAGTGGTTAGAGGTTACAGCTAACCAGCAGGTAGCCTAGTGGTTAGAGTTGGGTCAGTAACCAGCAGGTATCCTAGTGGTTAGAGCGTTGGGCCAGTAACCGGCAGGTAGCCTAGTGGTTAGAGCGTTGGGCCAGTAACCTGCAGGTATCCTAGTGGTTAGAGCGTTGGGCCAGTAACCAGCAGGTAGCCTAGTGGTTAGAGCGTTGGGCCAGTAACCAGCAGGTATCCTAGTGGTTAGAGCGTTGGGCCAGTAACCAGCAGGTATCCTAGTGGTTAGAGCGTTGGGCCAGTAACCAGCAGGTATCCTAGTGGTTAGAGCGTTGGGCCAGTAACCAGCAGGTATCCTAGTGGTTAGAGCGTTGGGCCAGTAACCAGCAGGTATCCTAGTGGTTAGAGCGTTGGGCCAGTAACCAGCAGGTAGCCTAGTGGTTAGAGCGTTAGCCAGTAACCATGGTATCCTAGTGTTTAGAGCGTTGGGCCAGTAACCAGCAGGTATCCTAGTGGTTAGAGCGTTGGGCCAGTAACCAGCAGGTAGCCTAGTGGTTAGAGCGTTGGGCCAGTAACCAGCAGGTATCCTAGTGGTTAGAGCGTTGGGCCAGTAACCAGCAGGTAGCCTGTGGTTAGAGCGTTGGGCCAGTAACCAGCAGGTAGCCTAGTGGTTAGAGCGTTGAGCCAGTAACCAGCAGGTAGCCTAGTGGTTAGAGCGTTGGGCCAGTAACCAGCAGGTAGCCTAGTGGTTAGAGCGTTGGGCCAGTAACCAGCAGGTAGCCTAGTGGTTAGAGCGTTGGGCCAGTAACCAGCAGGTATCCTAGTGGTTAGGAGCGTTGGGCCAGTAACCAGCAGGTATCCTAGTGGTTAGAGCGTTGGGCCAGTAACCAGCAGGTAGCCTAGTGGTTAGAGTTGTTGGGCCAGTAACCAGCAGGTAGCCTAGTGGTTAGAGCGTTGGGCCAGTAACCAGCAGGTAGCCTAGTGGTTAGAGCATTGGGCCAGTAACCAGCAGGTAGCCTAGTGGTTAGAGCGTTGGGCCAGTAACCAGCAGGTAGCCTAGTGGTTAGAGCATTGGGCCAGTAACCAGCAGGTAGCCTAGTGGTTAGAGCGTTGGGCCAGTAACCAGCAGGTAGCCTAGTGGTTAGAGCATTGGGCCAGTAACCAGCAGGTATCCTAGTGGTTAGAGCGTTGGGCCAGTAACCAGCAGGTAGCCTAGTGGTTAGAGTGTTGGGCCAGTAACCAGCAGGTATCCTAGTGGTTAGAGCGTTGGGCCAAACCAGCAGGTAGCCTAGTGGTTAGAGCGTTAAATAGTAACGCTGGTTGCTAGATCGAATCCTGAGCTGACAAGGTAAAAATATGTTATTCTGCCCCTGAACAAGGCAGTTAACCCACTGTTTCAAAGCTGTCATTGTAAATAAGAATTTGTTCTTAACGGACTTGCCTCGTTAAATAAAATAAAACAATTGTTGGCAGAATAGATGGATGCAGTTCAATGCATGATTTAATATAATT